>NC_056733.1:39575939-39593439 GCF_019279795.1 Protopterus annectens
TGGTACCTTCATTCAAAATTGACTTAGTATTTGATTACATAACCTATTACTTTATGTCTCTCAGTATGCAGGACAATATAATCACCGAGAGTAGCTGTTTCAGTGATTAATGTTACTGTTCTCCTTTTTTCTTCAAGTAAAACATCTGTTTTTCTTGGTTTTGATTTCATTACTATTGATAATGGATACAATCATGTGATGACTATTTCTTCATTTTCAGTAATTCTTTGTGGTTTACAGTTCTAGTGCTTCTCAGATACCTGTATGTTGCAGTTTTTGTGCAATTCCCAGTGTAACCATTTTGACACATTATTGTACCTTCCAGTGTACAGACCCTCAGCCTTAAGTGTGTCACAACCAGCAGCAAGATGTACAACTGTTTGTAGCTCTGTACTACAGAACCTGTATTTGTCTAATCCTCCCACTTTTTCTATATACTTTGTAAATCATCATGCAAGTCACCTGCCTTCTTAAACTGTTATGATTACTCTTTCATCTTTGGGTTTAAATTCACCTCCCCTTAGCCCCTTAGCCATTCACATGTCAAGTGTGGTTGTTCCAGTAATTTTTTACTTTTTATAACCTTTTTATATATCTATATGTGTATATATATATATATATATATATATATATATATATATATATATTTTTTTTTTTTTTTTTTTTTTTTAATTTTTGTACTTTTAGTTGCTTCCTGTTTTTGTCATCTTGTGGTTTGAATTCCATTCCTGCTCCTTTCCAAAATGCATCTGCTAGTCTGCTAGTTTGAACAAAAATGTCATCTTAGACTTGTTTTCTTTATTGCTTAGAATTTTCACTATATTTGAATCTGATGACATCAGCAAATATGTATACAGTTCCACAATTACAATCTTGCACATATACTCAATTTCAAGGAAACCCATATCACCTTTAGACAAAGGAATATATAATTGTGTGATTCACTGTTTTTATATATCATTTGATAAGCATGAAGTACTACTCTTGTTTTCCCATTTAGTTAATCCAACACTTTTTGGGATTAGTCAGTTACGCCAAAGCTATAAGTAAGAAAAAAAGAGAAAGCTGGTTTAAAGTTTGAACTTTAGGAATGTCAGTGTAGTTTTTAATATCAGCTTTAGTCTATCACACAGAATTGGAAAGCTGTAACTCCTCTCAATTTTAAACATTTCAAGAACATGGTTTTATGAGTCTTGCAGTTGGAATTGAAAGCAATCAAGAAAAGAACAGAGCGACCTACTTCCTTAAGCACTGCCTGGCAGAAAGTAAATCAAGTGCTGGAAACAGAAGTAATAAATTATAACCTTATTCAAAGATACATTCAAGAAAACAAAGATTTTCAAGTATAGACATCCTATATAAATAGTCGGCTTTGTAATGTTTGTTTTTGGAATTGTGTCTCTCTTTAAGTTTTGACTATGTAAATATTTCTTTGATATACATACTGAATATATGCTTATGTTTATGAAAATCAATACAAATGTATTCAGCAAAAATATATCAGCTTTAGTCTTCTAAAGCGTTCTTTACTAAACTTTGCTGTAATTTACTCATATGGTATTGCCCATTATTCATCTAATCCCTGATGTTTATACACTCTGTCTTGTTCAAGTTCTTTTACATCAGGTTCTCTTCCCAGGATGATATTTTCTTGGCACTTGAGTTTTCTTGCCATAAATGTTGCTTTTGTGCCTTTATCAAGGCCAAGCACCAATCTTAAATTGCCTGAAAAGTTTAAATCATTCAAAATTATGCTTCCAGTTGCTTGTCTGATGAGCTATCCAATTTTAAAGCATCCAGAAAAGTGTGTGAGATGTCCTATGACAAGGTTGTTTTTTGAAGTCAGGATTTGTACTTTGATTCCCATTGTCACACCCTTTCCTCTTTTTATATACTATATCCCCATCTTTAACAAGTTTTACTGCTATCTATTCTCCTTACTCTTTTTAATTTGAGTTTTTCCTGTTAAAATAATATTTGTTCCTCGTGCTTGCTCTGAATATCTGGTTCTATCAGATATGATCCACCTTTTTCATCCTTATCTTTATTTTTTACATTTGTTTGTCATAAGCCGCATTTCCAGTTCTTATTTCATTATCCATTTTATTTTCTATTTTCGCTTTCAGTTTTGCCATTTCACTATCACCTTTCTTAGAATTTTCATATGCTTTCAGCCCACCGTATAATTTTTTCTTAGACTTACTCAATCTTTTCTCCATTTATTTTTTCCTTTCTTTCTACACTTTAATACTTTTGAATCACTCTCTTTGTCAGGTTTTTGTCATAACTCTCCTACTGCTGAACACCTTATACTCCACATTATCTATCGTCCTTCAATTTACAAACATCCAACCTTAAATCTTCTAAGCTTCTCTGCCCATTTAGGATATTTTCCAACATCAATAAGCCTACCCTAACTTTGGCCTTGGATTTGTTAACCATCTAATAAATTCATTGTATGAAATAAATATACAGAGTCAAAAGAAGTTTAGGTTATATACAAGCTGCTGTCAAAAAACGGCTACATGTATACATTCCTAATCTAAAGTGCAGTACAACAGCATTTCCATTTTAATTTATTATGATCTTTGTCGCCATAGATATTGAATTCACTAAACTTTCAAATAGAAATTGGAATACTTGACCCTTCAAATGTTGCGCATGCTGTATTGGTTGACGAGTGCTTTGTAGAGTCAATATTTTAGGTTATCTTATACTGTAAGTTGAGAGTTATGTGTAGTAAGTTGCAATCTGTATATATTATAGTATTAGGATCCTGTGGGAGCACATCTTTACCTTGTAACATTGTCTTATCATGATGAAGTGGTCAAATTAAATAGAAGAAGCTGGAGGATTGAGGAGATACAGATGGATATATGCAACATATCCTGGTGAGTGCTCAGGTTAGAGGAAATGGGGAAGGTGTGTGTGTGTGTGTGTGTGTGTGTGTGTGTGTGTGTGTGTGTGTGTGTGTGTGTGTGTGTGTGTGTGTGTGTGTGTGTGTGTGTGTGTGTGTGTGTGCATAAAATGCCCCAGCTAGGGGTACTGTCTAGTGACGTGGCATTGCTGAGTCAAACTTCAACCTTAATAGTTATGAGCAGGCATGTGTGCTTTTAACCTCCACGCAGGGTTGCCAGATTTCTGACTGGCCAGGTAGGGACAAACAAAATGAGGACTAAAAAACAAACAAAAAAAAAGGTCTTCCACGCCAGAGTCTTTAATGCAGAACATCAGAGTTACGCATTAAACTAAAGTAGCTCTGTGTTTATTTTTTATTTGATTGGCAATTCTGCATTAAACAGAAGTAGCTCTGTTTTGCAATTTTTTTTGATTGGCCCATATACCAGTATACGGGCCAATCAAAAATCGCTAAACATGGAGCTACATCTGTTTAATGTGGAACATCGCAGTTCCGCATTAAACAGAAGTAGCTCTGTTTTGAGATTTTTTGATTGGCCCGTATACCGGTATACAGGCCAATCAAAAAAAAAAAAAAAAAAAACTAAGAGGAGGCTGCCCGGGATTTAAACTGGCAGTATGGTACTCGGGATCAGGGTGCTGATCTTGGGACATTCCCGCCCAAATAGGGACGTCTGGCAACCCTGCCTCCACACCAACTGCCAGGTCACTTTTATTTATTTATTTATTTTTTTGTTAAACACTGAGAATTACAGTCTGTCAATGCTATGTACAGAGTTTCAGATCTGTGTTGTTCACTGTCAAGGTGCAACAGTTAGCATACCTGTTTTGGTGCAGAATGTTGTGGGTTCTTTTCCCACAACAGGTAGATTGACTGTTGACACTACTGTACAACATAAGGGGGGAATTGGGGATAAGGGTGCTATACTGCTGAATGTGTCCTCCTTTGGATGAGATGCATAGTAACCAGGAACCTGTTGTCAGTTTGCCAGCCATTCCCTGTTGCAATATTACCAAACAACCATTTTCTTTTTTTGTTAGTGTAACATGGGCAGTTTATGCTTCAGGGGCAACAGGCACTGAATTTATACATAAAATACTAAAATACAAAGTTGTTTGCCAGCAGCAACCTCTTCCTTAGTTACATATTGAGTGGATTGTAATGACAGAAATTTGAGTGGGCTTTGATGTTTGAAATGTTCTGAAATGAGTAGTTTTGTCATTATTAGTTCATACATTTTGTTTCATTGCTTACTGGAAAAATGTTTAAAACTACAAATTTAAAACACACTCTAACAAGTGGCATTGTGTCATAGAAGGAATATAATTTAATACAATCAGGAAGGCAAATTAAAGAACACATGCATAGTTCTAAAAATCTGTGCATGGGGCCCATGGCTTGCAAACAGCTCAAAGGCAAATTTAATCCACCACTGCCAGATGCATTTTCTATGATTGTGGGTTACAACGGAGTTTCAATGATTGTGAGTTTCAAGGGAAGATAAGTTTACTGTTGATCATACTAAGTCCATTTTTTGTGAGACCGTATTGTTTGGTTAGCAAATGGCCATGTGTGTTTGTGCTATAGAATTTGAAATAAAAGTTTTAAATTAAATCCAAATATCTGTAATCATTGTAGAAGTAAAGAAGAAAACAGAATGCATACTGACAGGTTTGAAACAGTGTTTATGGTAGCTAGGGAAAAATAGCCAAGTAATGAGACACTGGAATGGCTGTGGAGGGGCTCTGAGGAAGGGGGTGCTGCTCCAGGGGGTGGGTGGTGCTGCTGCAGGGGGACTGTGGGGGGAGGGAATGCTGCTGCTGCAAGGGTGTGGGGTTGATAGATCCATTACCCTGCCTACAACCTCATTTGATCACTAGATCCCTAAAGCAAAATATATCAGGAATAAAGGTGGTAATAGTTTGTCCTACAGCTATTATCCTATTACCTGAACATCTACTCTAATGGCAATTACATTTGCATAACCATAACATGTTCATCATTAAGGCCCATTGATGTAGGAATTGTAATTCTGGCAGATTAAGTAACAGGGAGTGAACTCTCAGCCTCAGAAATAGGTGGCTGGTCAATGGCATGCCCTGCATTGTGGGTATTCAACCTACAATGCTTATAAAAATGTACAAATTAATGTCCAGTAGCAGCCACATAAATTGTGGATAGAAACATTTTGAAAAAAAGTTGCATATGTAGTAAAATGTTCTCTGAGAACTACATCTAAAGGTTTATCCTACTCATCATAACAGAAGGCAATACTAATACCCATAATATTTAATGACAATCGGAAGAAAACAGGCACAAACTACAACACACAAAAGGACTGCCCTTTATTTAGCCATGCAATCACTTCCAGTGCCTTAGCTATACAGCCTTCCAAGGAATTAATACTTGTATCCACTCATTTGGAGACTGGCTGGGTGTGGTAACTGGGCAACCCTATTAGCTTTTGTGCATGAGAAACAGCTGATCATTCTCAGGAGTTTCATTCTTTCTGTTAATAGCTGAATAGTCTACAAACATCCTTAGTATGCAAACTTATTTCCACTGTATTCACCTGATTTAGAAACAAAAAGATTAGAAGTTAAATGGACTGCTTTAATGCCTAGAAACTAGACAGACTGGTTTAAAAACAGTTCAGAAACCACCTTTGGCATAAAGGAGGCATTGACACAAAGTCCAACTGTTTTCAGATAATACAAGACTGTTTATACATCAATACTTGTTGCAGTTAAGAAGTTATTTGACAGAGGCAGTTGCTATTAAAATGGTGTTTCAAAAAAGGTAATTAAGATCTGTTGGAAAAATAGGTTCAAATGGGTGAAGTGTTAACTTTTCAGCCATGAAGCTGAGATCCCAGACTGGTATGACAGGATACCTTGGAGGATTTTAAAAGAAGAATACCATTTCATAACATGCTTCACTGCAAATGTAAACATACAAGATGAAATTACATACAAATGCACTCCCATCAGACAGTATAATAGGCCCAGCACTAAACAAGCAGTTTTTTTTTCAACTGGGTTTTTGCAGCTGGACAGTGACCATTTCAAATATAAGTCTAAGAAACAAGATTCTGAAGATAAAATTTAACAGAACATAACAGAACACATAAAAAGTGTGCAAATCTTAAATATATACTGTGTACAGAGGCAATATTAGTACACACTGAAATACTCAGACAACAATATATGCGGAAAAATGCAATTATGCATTATGTGGATATAGTATACACAAACAAATAAATGAACAAAAATACACACAGTACATAAACAGGAAGAATACCATGTCTGTTGACAAAGCAAAAGTTTAGAAGGAAGTCAAGTCTGGCAATATTAGCATCAGATATGGCGTCCTATTGAAATGTCAGCCCTCATAACATCAAGTGCCAAAAGGCCAAAAAAATTATCATAAATCCAGGAGAAGAATGAATGTAAAATATCTATCTTCTCCTTTAAACTTCTTTTTTTTTGGGGGGGGGTAGATCCACCTGCACTTTGTGATGTGGGGGTCAAGCCTCCCAAACCCCTAAACTTATATATGACAACTCTAAATAGCCATCTTGGACTTGTTATATGTAAGTCACTTTTTTCGGCCATTTAGTCTATGTTTCAGCACTCTTTCTAGTGGATTCCAACACTTCAAATGGTTACCATCAGATATTGGTGAGTTTTAGTGGTGTGGTCATTAATAGTATATAAGTAAAAGACAGTTCACATGCAGGATTATTCCATTCCATCCCTCGGTACACAAAGATACTTCAAACACTTTCACCAAAATTCACTGTTTGTCAGTGGCGGCTGATGACTTCAAATCAAAGAGAGGCTGCAGGAGATAGCTGAATGGGTGGGGCTGATGGGAAGGGCTGTAGCCATCTAGAAAGGGGTAGAGTTATGCTCAAAACCACAAAACTGGGACTTTAATTAAATATGCTGTCCTGGGTGGCAAACCATTATTATGAGAGCCCAATCAAGACAAAATGAAGTGGAGAAGAAACAAAATGTTTCAATGCATTGGCTACATGACAGTTTACTTAATATCTAGATGGAAACAAAAAGGTTGTGAGGCATGAAAAAATAAATTACTTTTTAAATACATTACTGGAATGCCAGTTAAAATAAAGTATAAAAAACAAGCAGCACTTAACTGAAACCACTTCTCCTTGCACTGCAGTTCTAATTGCAATTTATATTCAGCTTTATAAAAGTACCAAGTAACATGCTGAAAGTAGCAATCCTTGTGAGACTGAGTACCCCCACTTGTAAAAATGTTTCTTATCCAAAAAAGACCGGCTGTAGTGGTGCCTGACAACTATCTACTTGTTTCATGGGGAAAACATGATCAAAGTAAAAAATTAAAAGTAAAACAGCAAACAAGAAACAAGCTCGAGATAAATTGCTTAAAGGATTACTGCACAGGTTATGGACCACACCTGATAGATTAGCATTCTGTTTAATTTTCAAGTAAAGCCTGCAAAGATGACTGCAAGTCTCCAACAAATGTAATGAGACACTGAAAATACTGTAATCCTGTCCTTTATTTTTTCTCACTGTCATATGCATTTCAATACCTAAGGCTTGTACGTTATCTAGCATTGCTACTTAAACACAAAGCAACATGCACTGCAACAACATGCATTTTCTGAATAATAAGAAGCATAAATCAACAGTATAAAAATATGACAGAAAACCAGAACATTCTGCAAAACCCAGGACAGATGAAAAGCCACTGTAGTACATGTGTCTACCTTGGATGGGGGATATTTTGTACATTTACACGGCATAACTGCTCCTTGCCTTGCATGGACACATCCAGAGTCACTACATGGGAGAGTGGGGTACAACAAGTATGTCACAATTTGAAATGTCTCTGGCTGAAGGTGATGGCCCTGACATATTTGTCATACCTCTCAAACTCAGAACAAAAAATCTGGAAAAAGCCATAAACAGAAGTGGAACAAAGGCCCATAAATAAGGATAATTTTTAAATATTGCTCTTATAAATTTAGAAAGATAATAGAATAGTAGGTCTTGCATTAGTATGACTTTTCTGAAGGGTATGAAATCTGAAACTCAAATATCTGTCATTATTGTCTAAAACCAATCTTTAATGATTTGCCAGAAAACAACAATTTTATGAAAAATGGATCAAAACTGTGATGCAAAAATATAAAATAACCACACAATACAGGTGAGCACCTGTCAAAAAGAGACACTTTTTTAATATTAGTACTGTTAAGTTGAGTGGCTGACAAAATAAGAGAATTAACATGCATTTCTAAAATAAAAGTAATCTGTAACACTGATCATTAAAATTATTTATTAATTGCAAACTCTCCATGTTTCTTCCAAAATTACCATGTTGTGGAGGGATTATTAGGGGGACAGCAACATTTTGAGCCAAAATCGGGGAGAGGTTTGGATATACCTAATTCTATCAAGCAATTTAATTGCACATACCTCTCAACCTCTTAATGCAGGAAATCTGGACAAGTACAAATATATTGGGGGAACAAACAAACAGTACTAAATGTTGCTCTTGTATAAACATAGTTGATAGAACAACAGGTCTTGCTTTAGCATGCATTTTTCTGAGGGGTATGAAGTCTGAAATTCAATGTCTGTCATTATTAAGTGACTTCAATCCTAAATGATTTGCCAGAAAACAACAAATTTTATGAGGAACAAACCAAAAATAAGAAGCAAAAATATATTCAATCTGCAAAAATCTGGACAGTTGAGAGGTATAGTTCAGCCGGGAGAATTGTGCGGCAGAAATCCTATACGACGGACTTAGCTCCCTAGGTGTGGACAATAAGTAAATACCCCCCCCCCCAAAAAAAAAAAAAGAAGATCTAAGAAAAGTGATTGCTTCAATCTGGCTTCAACACTTTCAGTAGCATTCAAACTCGATGAAAATATTCAGTAACAAAAAAAGGTTGTGCTTGTAGACAGTTGATTTAACTGGTTCCTAGTCAAACACATCCAACCAAGAACTGGGAGTGGGCATATCTGACCTGATCAGATAATCAATAAACACATTCCTGACAGTACAGTTGTTAGAGGGCATTTTAAATTTATTGTTTTGAACATTTTTCCAGTAAACAATGAAACAAAATGCATGCACCAATAATGACAAAAAACTGCCCAATTCAGAACATTTCCATTATAAAAGTCTACTCAAACTTCTACAATCCACCAGTATCAGTAAATATGCACAATCTCTGCAGAAGTAATAGTCATCTAAATAATTCCACATTAAAGAGTTCTGTAACTAATTAAGAGGTTGCTGCTAACAAACAACTTTATATTTCATTTTTAAATCTACAAATAAAGTGCCTGTTGCCCTTGAGGAATAAATTGTCTATGTTACATTAAAACAATGATAAGCTAGTAATATTGCAATAGGGAATGGATGGCAAACTGATAACAGGTTCATAGTTACTAGGTATCTCCACCAAAGAGGACATTCACAGGACTGCAGCATCCACCCCCTTTAAAAGTACAACACAGTAAAGTATCAGCCATGCATCTACATACTCTGGGAGTAGAACCCACAGCCTTCTGCATCAAAAGCAAGTACACTACCTGTTGTGCTATTAACAATGCAAGGAGGATCATAAGTAGCACTAAACTTATCTTCAAGCTCTCAGCTCCTTGTGAAATCCACTTGACACTCAACTATATCTCTCAACTTTGTAGCACAAGAAATCTGGACAAAGCCAAAATTTATTAGTGGGGGGGGGGGGCAAAAGCCCAAAAAACAGAGACACATTTTAAACATTCCTTGTATAATAAAAACAAATAATGCCACTGTGGAGATTGTAGGTACCAGTGGAAGTCAACAGTAGAAACGTAAAATAATTCAAGAAAATCCACAGGACCACCAAGGCAGATATGGTATAAATCCTGCACTTTACGGTTAGTGCTTTCATGCCCTCCTGAGCACTTCTTCAGACCATACAAGTGCAATAAAACAATACCTTTTAAATATATGCCTCAATCTAAAAACACCTATCACATGATAACATCAATTAAAATCACTTAAACAATCTCTGCCCCTTCAAAAAAGGTTTTAAAGGGAATGGACCATTTAGCCCTGGAGGTGCATCACTATGTAGCTTTATGATCCAACTTTTTTCTTTTTGTTCAAGGATATTATTAGAATCACCAAATCTCATATTAGTTATTATTTGTTCTAATACTTTAAATTTAAAAATGTGTGTGTAGTCTGTATTCATTACATGGGTGGCCAAGGCATTCCTGCAATCAAGCTTCCTAAAAGCTAATAAGTGTTCATGTATCCTGTCTCTCAACTGCCTCTTGGTCTTCCCTACATAGAAACTATTGCATGATTGGCAAATAGCCAAACAGACCACAAAAGTACTATGGCAGTCAGTATTAAAACGAATAGAATATTCAAAATGAGTGACTGGATGCATGAAAGTGGATTACATATCTATATACATACAAAAATTGCAATTCCCACACATTGAAGTGGAGCCAATACCATCTGGTGTATGTGTATCTAATGTATCATAGCATAATAAACGTTTAAGATTGCGTTTGTTTTTGAACATAAATCTGGGTCGTGGTCCTACAACTTCACTGGTTGCAGTCTTAAAGGATCACCTGAGCAAGTGCTTTTTAGTGGTGAAAAAAATGTGAAAGTTCATGTGATTGAGCATTCATGTTCTGTCAGCAGTCTTTTGAATGGGAGTTCCGCGTACCCTGCTATTGTGTGATCTCAGAGTTAGCATAAATAATTAGCAAGGGGTGTAAGGGGCACAACCCCCTGGGGAAAAAAAACAGAAAACAATTTTGTTTTTGTGCAATCACTCATATGAGCATTCACTCTAAAATGTTCGCTTTTCAGAGGTTCACTCATAGGAGTGTTTGCTCTTTCATAGGTTCATAGGTAGGTACCAGGCTATCAGCCCAAGGGCCTCAGTAAGGCTTGCCAACAAGGTTCCCTGGCTTATGCCACCCAAGAAAGTTATTTTCCTGTGCCACTGTTAAGCAGAGCCACAGAAGTGATCCCTGGGGTGTATTTCCTATTTCCCATCCATTCATCAAGATTTTTCTTGAAGAGTGCTAATGAGGAACTTTGCTTGACATAGGTTAGCTTGTTCCAGAGTATGAAAAGTCTCTGCGACAGGAATCTATCCCTCCAGTATGTCCTGTTTATTGTGGTGACAAGGTTTAAGTCCCTAGAGCGTGTAGCTCGGAGGATTGGGATTTCTTTAGGTGTATCATGTCCAATAGCTCTGGGTTTGACATAGCTTTATATGTTAGGCAGAGATCACCTTGGAGTAGGCGATACTCTATGGAGTAAAGCTGGAGTTTTTTGAGACGGTCAGTGTAGGGCATCTGTTTGAAGCCAGTAATCCTCTTTGTGTGGTACTTCTGTGGCCTTTCCAGCTGCTGCAGATGTCTTGTGAGGTACATTCCAAAAGGGGCGTTGTACTCTATAATGGGTTTAATGAGTGTCAAGTGGAGGGGAACAATGACCTCTTTTTTCCTGGATGAGAACCCTTTTTTGATGAGATGTGCCATGTAGAAGGACTTCCTGACTACTGTGGCAATGTGATTATCAAAGGAGAGACTACTGTCCACCTGGGTTCCAAGGTTTCTTATCACACATTCGGTGTTAAGTAGACTGCCGCCTATGTGGTAGTTCACGGGTACAGAGATTTTACCAAAGGGTAAAATAAAATAAAATAAAATGCACCAAGTTAACACACAAACATATATTTATTCAAACCAAAAATAGAAAAAATAAAAATGGTTAGCACTTTCACAACTACACTAGTTGCTTCATCAGACACAGTAGTTTAACATAATAAAGCTTTTATAGAAAATGCCATAAAGTCAGCTGACAGTCCAATAGTCGCATGTTCCAATGCTAATAAATGTGTAACAATAAATATATGTAAATGTAAATACGCATAAAAACATAAAGAAATATGCATGTAGTTGTGAAAGTGCTAACCATTTTTATTTTTTCTATTTTTGGTTTGAATAAACGTATGTTTGTGTGTTAACTTGGTGCATTTTATTTTATTTTACGCATCTGTTTTATGCACCTTGTTTTTACCCTGAGTCATTCGTATTCTTTTTGTTTTTACCAAAGGGGATGACAATGCACTTTTTTGGCAATGAGCTTGAGGCCATGACTCTGACACCAGGCATCTATCTGTCTCAGTGAGGCCCTTCTGTAGGATGTTCACATCATTTCGGGACTCAGCTATGGCTCCTACTTTGCAGTCATCTATGAACTTCATTAGTCAGAGGCCTTCAGTGTTAGCCTGTACTTCATAGAAGTAGATACCAAACAGGAGAGGCCCCAGGACTGAACCCTGTGGTACTCCACTTGTCACTGGTTTGACGTCAGATTTGGAGTCTGCAACATTTACAGTGTGGGATCTGTCAGTGAGCCAGTTGGCAACCCATCTTGTGACATAGGGATTTATACCTAGTTTAGTGAGTTTAGCTATAATTCCAGAATGGGGGATGGTGTCGAAAGTCTTGGCGAGGTCAAGATAGGCTGTGTGAACCACCTTACCCTCGTCTACAGCTTTGGTGATTGCCTCAAAGAAGAAAAACAAACCTCCCAATAGAGTAAAGCACTCCCGTTTTGATAGACCAACAAATGTAAAAAACAAATTCAGGAGTGCTGATTCCAAAAAGTTCACCAAAAAGCTCAAGCTAATTCTGTCATTGAGCCCATATTGGTGTGCCTGCAATCTCAAGATCCATTTGCCCTCGATTTCCTCTGTAAAATTTTTAATATTACCTAACCTACTTGTCCTTTTTACTACTTCTAAAACCCTAAACTTAAAATGGTGTTTGAAACCATTTTTAGCAGCTAGGTCTTTTAAGCACTAAAAATACACATGTTTTTTGTACTTTTATACATGTTTATTTTAATGCTTGACAGTTCATTAGTGTTTTGTTATTCATAAGAAATATTTTAATTATTTGTTTGTTTGTTGCTAAGATATGTTAATTTGCAATCAATTAATGATGGGCGTGACATCAGGCTATAAAATCTTTGTGTTTTGTTAGTTGGTGTTAAAGTCTGATGAAGCGTCATTGAACGTGAAAGCGCTTACTACTGTCCTAGGAATTTCGCGTAATAAAGGATTTTATCTTGAGCTTTTTGGTGAACTTTTTGGAATCAGCATTGGTGCACTCCTGAATTTGTTTTTTACATTTATTGCCTCAAAGAAGTCAATCAGGATTAGGTTCAGTAGACATTATCTGCTTTTCACAGACGCAAACTGGATGGGGTCCAGAGTTTGAAGGTTACCAATGTCTTTGTTTATGAGTTCCTTGATAATACATTCCATGGCCTTGCAGACCAGGCTCATCAGGCTAATAGGGCAATAGTTCCCGGGATCAGTGGTGGCTCCCCTTTTGTGGAGTGAGATAACTGTTGCTGTGTGCCATTCAGTGGGTACAAAGCCTGATGTGAAGCTGATTGAACATGGTGCTTAGGTGGGGAGCCAGTTCGTTCTGAAGTTCATGTAAAACGCAGCCTGGGATGTTGTCCGGTCCTGAGGATGCTGTGTTTTTGACTTTAGAGAGTGCTGCTTTTATCTGTGTAGTTGTGATTACATTCTTCCTGTATAGATAAGGGCCTTTTAGGGGTGAGAGGGGGGTAAAGTTAGCACTGAACCTATCTGCCAGGATGTTGGCAATATCAGTTGGTTATGTAATTTTCATGACATTATGCTGTAACTCAGAGCAGATCTGGGTGTTGCCATTGAGATTCTTGACATAGCTATAGAATGATTTGTGGTTGTCCTTAGAATCAGTGGCAATCTTGTTTTCATAGCTAGCTTTGGAGGTTCTTATAAGGGATCTCAGCTTCTTACTGAAGTTGATGAGACAGCTCCTCCACTCATGGGATTTTACTCTCTTTTGCAACAGTTTCTTCCTTCTGTTGTACAGTTTGTTTATTGCAGAGGACCACCAGATTGGCTTCCTTTTTTTGGAGGACAGCGTCTTGGTTCTGTTTGGGATAGCACGATCCATGCACTCGTATAAGTGCTTATAGAGTGCATTTGTGTAGGATTCAGCAGTTGTAACTGTATTGTCCATCTGCATGGGTGTCATGAAGTTTGTCACTTCTGTCTTAAGAAGCATGAATTTGAATTTGGAGAAACTTTTTACCATGGTTTCCTTAATGTGGGTGGAGGCGGGATGTGGATATCTAGGGTGATTAGCTTATGGTCAGATTGGACCAACGAGGAGTTGACTTCAGTTGTGGAACACTGGTCACTCATGTTGGTAATGACTAGGTCTAGGATATTGTTGCCCCTGGTGGGGGTGTGGATAAGTTGATCCAGGGCATTGGAATTTATGAATTCCAGAAAGCGTTGAGCAAAGGAGTTGGTACATGAGTGGGAATCCTGGGACATGGTGGGGGATCTGTAGCAAGCTACAGTTTGGATTGCAGTTTTGTCCAGAGTTAGTTGCACTTGGATAATCTCAGATGCATTATGCTGAGCAACTAGCCTGGAGGTGTGGATATCCTTAATGAATATGGACAAACCTCTGCCTTTGGTGTTCCAGTCCAGGTTACATGGCCGAAAAGTGTGGTATGAGTTATAGCCTGGTAGTGCAGCGGTGCTCTCTGAAGCTTTGAACCAGGTCTCAGTCACTGCACAGATATCTATGTTTTCCATTTTAAGGAGTGCCTCGAGTGAGTGCATTTTGAGAGTTAGACTTCTAGCATTGGGTAACATTATCCTCAGTTTTTACTTGCCTGTTCCTGTTATGGAGGTGAATTTGTCATTTGAACTTTGCCTAAAAAAGTCACTATAGGGGCAGCAAGAGCCTTAGCCAGTATCTGGAATCCCAGGGGCGACAGGTGCAGGTCATCTTTGGCAAAGCATCGTGGTCTGTCAACCATGTCATCCCAGGTAGACAGATACTGGATCCCCTTAGAATGACACCAGAAGCTTAGCCAATTGTTGAAGTCAATCATTTTGTCCTTGTACTGCGGTATCATTCTGGGCGATGGCAGAATGCTACTCAGGGCTAGGATCATACCTGCCTGGGCTACAAGATCGGAAAGCTCTTCCATGTCTCTTTTCATGTAATCTAGGGAGGTACATCTCAGGTCGTTCACACCAACATGGACAATGGCATAGTCATATTTGTACTTGTTGTGGAGTGACCTGAGTATGTGGGTTATGTGGTGGATCCTGGCACCCGACAGGCAGCTGACAGTAACCTTTTCCTTGTTTAGCCTAGTGAGTGGGACATCAGTGTGCCTGACTATAGAGTCACCTATGACAAGTGTGTTGGGTACATTGTTTTTCCTTATGGGCTGTGATTGAGTGGCACACTGAGTCTGTGGGCTATGTGTCATTTGGATTGCATTGGGGGGTTGGAGGTTGCTTGTGTTTCTGCTTTGGAGGTCTCTGTTGGTTGAGTAGATTATTATTGAGAGCCTCCGTGAATGTTTTTGTGTTTTAATGGGTGGATTCTGGTGGTGTAGATTTAGTGGGACTATGTGATGAGTGTGGTGTGGCAAGTGTTTACCTTTTCCTCTTGACTGTCAAGTTCAGTCTTGGTTGGAGAGAGCTTTACCTCCAGTTTGGCTAGATAAGTGCATCTTTCACAGGTTGTAGTGTTGGGTGGTAGGAGGAGAGGGTTATCTGTGTACATGAGGCAATTGCTACATTGCCCCAAGATGCCCAGATTCATCAGATAGACAGGAGAGAACACTGGGAGCTGACCCTTGGACATGCCTAAATAAAAAAAATATTTTCTTCCAGATAAGTGAGGAAAGTGAGTACAAGAGCTGTTTTCTCTAAGCAAGTGAGGAAAGTAAGTGCAACTGTTTTCCTCTAGGCAATGAGGAAAGTTGAATGCTGTAATAATTTGTAGCTTATTTAGTGCTTACAACAAGTTCTGAACAAGTGCTGAGCATGAATAAGCACATTTAAGTGCTAAAACTAAGAATCTGTATCTGGACTAGACTAGTTACAGGAAATAAACAATTGCAAATGCGGGCTTTTAAATCAGAAAGTTGAGAGATATGGAAAAATTGCCCAAGCGGCCAATAACTTCAATTGCTGGGCCAGAAACCACTCCTTATGTGGTAGATAGGTTACCTAGTGCTTACCACTCCCACTGATAAGCTAGCAGGCTTCCCTCCAACACAGAAAGGTTTTGGGGGGCTCAGGAGCTTACAGACAGTCCTGGATACATCAAACCTGTACCTGGACTAGACTAGTTACAGGAAAGGGAAGAAACAAGTGCAAATGTGGGCTTTTAAATCAGAAAGTTGAGAGAGATGAAAAAACTGCCCAAATGGCCAATAACTACAGTTTCTGAGCCAGAACCACTCTTTATGTGGTAGATAGGTTACCTAGTGCTTACCACTCCCACTGATAAGCTTGAAGGCTTCCCTCCAACACAGAAAGGCTTTGGGGGCTCAGGAGCTTACAAACAGTCATGGATACAGCAAATCTGTATCTGGATTAGACTAGTTACAGGAAAGGGGGAAACAAGTGCAAATGTGGGCTTTTAAATCAGGAAGTTGAGAGAAAGATGGAAAAACTGACTAAACGGCCAATAACTACAATTTCTGAGCCAGAAACCATTCCTTATGTGGAAGATAGGTTACCTAGTGCTTACCACTCCCACTTATAAGCTAGCAGGCTTCCCTCCAACACAGAAAGACTTGGGGAGCTCAGAAGCTTATAAACAGTCCTGGATGCAGCAAATCTGCATCTGGACTAGACTAGTTACAGGAAAGGTAGTAAACAAGTGCAAATGCGGGCTTTTAAACCAGAAGTAGAAAGAGATGGAAAAACTGCCCAAACGGCCAATAAACTACAATTTCTGGATGAGAAGCCACTCCTCTTGCAGTAGATAGGCTACCTAGTGCTTACCATCCCCACTGATAAGCTAGAAAGCTTCCTTCCAACACAAAGGCTTGGGGGGCTCAGAAGCTTACATACAGTCCTGGATACAGCAAATCTGTATCTGGACTACACTAGTTACAGGAAAGGTAGGAAACAGGCTTAGAGTTTTTTTTTTTTTTTTTTACAGAAAAACAGCTAAAACAGCACTAAAAACAATTCAAGTGTAGTGCAAGCTAGGACACTTCAGTGTGTAGTAGTTTTAAAGCAAATACAGTTTAAATAAATGCAATTTATTCAAAATGTATTCTGAACTGAATTCAATTATTGTTTTATTCATCTCTGAGCAGTTATAAAGTGCCAAAAATATACTTATCAGCTGAGAAGCACACTCAGTCGGAACACAGGAAGATTCTAGCAAAGTTTTTTTTTTGTTTGTTTTTTTTGTTTGTTTTGGTTTTTTTTTGGCGGGGGGGGGGTTTGTTTGTTTGGTTGTTTTTTTTTTTTTTGTTGTTAGTAAAGTGGAAAGGGAGAAAGGAGGAGCAGAAGATTTTTTTTAGTAAAGTGGAAAGGGAGAAAGGAGGAGCAGAAGTTAATTCAAGCTTAACAAACTAAGTGGGTTGGCCTTCTCAAACGTTCTCTCTGTAATAGGTAAAATGAGCTAATGACACTATACTGGGGGG
>NC_056733.1:39595939-39688439 GCF_019279795.1 Protopterus annectens
AAATGTTAGACAGATACCCATTTCCTTGGAAAGGCTGGTTAGTGATCAATGTAATATTGTCAATAAAACTACATATTTTTTGTCTAACAGAAATTTTAATTGTATCTCTCTTATTTATTAGGGTTTGTTTCAATGATTGTAGAGTTAAACAAATATCATTGGTTAAATTATATTTGTCTATAAGATAAGTGATGGAGGATACATTGTTTTTTCTATAAGTTGATGCCAGTATATTAACTCTGCCTTCTTCAAAGTTTCCATTTTGTTAAATTGGAGCTTTTCAACATTATTAGAGGTGTAAGCTAATGGGAAAATTAAAAATATCCAGGATTTAATACTGGGATCTGAGTTAACATTTTTTTGAATGTGGTTAATGTATAATTTATATAGAATGATGACATTTTATTATTCTTGCTTTCCATTATGTACGATTTTAAAGACCTTCTTCTTCTTCTTTTATGGTTGCTCCCGTTAGGGGTCGCCACAGCGGATCATCTGTTTCCATTTCTTCCTGACTTCTGCATCTTGTCACACCAACCACCTGCATGTCCTCTCTCACCACATCCATAAACCTTATCTTAGGCCTTCTTTTCCTGTTACCTGGCAGCTTCATCCTTAGCATCTTTTTCCCAATATACTATGCATCCCTCCCCAGCACATGTCCAAACCAATGTAATCTTGCCTCTCTGGCTTTGTCTCCAAACCTTCCAACCTGGGCTGACTCTCTAATATACTTATTCCTAATCCTGTCCACCCTCATCACACCCAGTGCAAATCTTAACATCTTTAACTCTGCCACGTCCAGCTCTGACTCCTGCCTTTTTGTCAATGCCACTGTCTCCAGCCCATATAACATAGCTGATCTTACTACTCTCTTGTAGACCTTCCCTTTCACTCTTACTGGTACTCATCTGTCACAAATCACTCCTGACACTCTTCTCCACCCACTCCATCATGCCTGTACTCACTTCTTCACCTCTCTTCCACACTCACCATTACTCTGAACTGCTGATCCCAAGTATTTAAACTCATCTACCTTCACCACCTCTACTCCCTGCATCCTCACCATTCCTCTATCCTCCCTCTCATTCACACACATATAATCTATCTTAGTCTTGCTGACCTTCATTCCTCTTCTCTGTAGAGCATATCACCACCTCTCCAGGATCTCCTCCACCTGTTCCCTACTCTCACTACAGATCATAATGTCATCTGCAAACATCATAGTCCACGGGGACTCCTGTCTGATCTCATCTGTCAACCTGTCCATCATCACTGCAAATAAGAAAGGGCTCAGAGCTGATCCTTGATGTAATCCCACCTCCACCTTAAATGCATCAGTTACTCCCACCGCAGACCTCACCGCTGTCACACTACCCTCGTACATATCCTGTACCACTCTTACATACTTGTCTGACACTCCTGACTTCCTCATACGATACCACAACCCGTCTCTAGGCACCATTATATCTCATACAAGTTTTTTCACTACCACTACCTAAATATATAACACAAAAATACAATGAAATAATCTTAAAACATCTACGGTATCCACTTAAACCTAGAATAACCTTAAACAATCATTTACCAAACTGGGAAGATTGAGGAAATAATCTCCCAGATATTGAGTTATAGATGATTTTAAAGACCAATAAAAGATATTTGATAAAATGAGTAGATGATCCTGGATTTGTTTTTGCATAGCATCTAAGCAAATTTGTTCATGTAATGATTTCCATATAGAAGGGTATAATGGATTAAGCCATAAAGTAATATTTTTAGCTACTGCAGATTGGGCATATATCTCAATATCTGGTAGATTAATTCCTCCATCTTCCCAGTTTGGTAAATGATTGTTTAAGGCTATTCTAGGTTTAAGTGGATACCATAGAAGTTTTAAGATTATTTCATTGTATTTTTGTGTTATATATTTAGGTAGCTGTAGTGAAAAAACTTGTATAAGATATAATATTTTGGGGAAGATAATTGATTTATTCAAATACAGCCTGTCCTCCATCATAAATAGATATTTATTCCAGTTATCAGTCAGTGTTTCTATATTATTTATTGTTGTGTTGTAGATATATATGATAGAGTCATTTAAGTCGTGTATTATATAAACTCGTAAGTATTGAAGTTTACCCTCGGGAACAGTATATTTGGAGAAATTTTTATCTAAATTGTTTTTTGTTTTGGGGTTAAAGCATAATATTTTTGTTTTATCATCATTGAATTGCAGTCCTGAAACATTTTTGAAGTTAAACATGGATTTAAATAATGCTTGTATAGACTGATTTGCATTTGCTAGAGATAAGAGGATATCATCTGCAAACAATTGTAGTTTTAATTTTATATTTTTGAACCAAACAACACCAGAAACCAACTATAGAAGGAAAAAGGCTAGCTGGTAAAATATAGTAACTTCTGCACATCTCGAACAGAGTATAACACACGTATAGCCAAGCCACAAAAAGTTCAGCAACCAGTCCGGGAAACTTCCACCACAATGAAAGTAATGCTCACAAGCACCGACACTATTGAAGCTCACAATAAGGTTCCACAACGTAAATATTCGTAGGCTGAAGCACCAACAGCAAATAAAGCTCTCCTGAAAGTATAACAGGCACCTCACAGTTTATTAACGTAACAAGTTGTATAAAACACGTTTTCATCAGACTCGACTTCATCAGATAGTGTTCACAACCAACCATTCCCCTCATTAAATACATCTGTTAATTAAATAATGAACACTTTACATAAATTGATTGATTAAACAAACAATCAATTTAAATGAACCTATAAAACTGTATAAAAGATATATAAATACCTAAATGTACGTTTAATATACCACAATTAAACATAATATAAATTTTATATCACATAACATACTCACTTGATGTGAAAAATAAAAAATATGTATGTTATATATAAATATGTTAAAAACTATGCCTTCTAAAAAATTTTTTACCCGTATTAAATGAATACAATGTCTACTACTTTAAAAAATATCTACCGTGATGTGCATATTATGTAAACAAATACTCTATAACTGACTTGATAGATATATACATCCATAAGTACCGACAACACAGGACATAAATACAGTTGGGAAATAGTAATAAAATATACAATAACATATATAATAAAATATATGAAACTATTGTATTATACTATATTTTCCCTGCCCTAATCTTTAAATAGGGAACAATGGAAATAAAATCATTTAACCCAGGAAACTTGTTGGAATTTAAGAAAATTTGCCAACAAGTCTCTCTGTGGGCCAGCCTAGCCTCCCATGGCCCCCCCCCGAATATCCATACTGACAGATTCCAAAACAAAAAAGTATACCTAGCCCCATCACATGTTGTAGTATGCCTATATAATGCGTTCTTGCCATTACATTTTTTATTTCGTACTGGTGTTCATAAATACGTCTTTTAAGATGTCGTTCCGTCTTGCCAACATAGAATGCTTGACAAGACTGGCAAATAGCAAGATATACTACCCCCTTGGTATTACAATTATAAAATCTCCTTGACGTAATTTTTCTACTCCTACTTTCCAAATAAATGTGGTCAGTGTTTGCTATGTACTTGCACTGGGGGCACCTACCACATTTAAATGTCCCTTTTCTCTGACCATGGGAAAAAACCTCCTGAATATCTCGTTCTAGGCATTTTTTAATGTTAAAACCTTTTCGGTATATAGTTTTTACATCTTTACCCTTAAGGTTGTTTAAATCCGTGAGGTCTTGGAAATTTGGAAATACATACATTTGGAGTATGTTTTAAGATTAAGTTAGTACGTGCAGAGTGTATTTTATTTACCATAATCATTTTTATTTATTTACATTGTTATTTTATTTATATTGTTATTTTTATATCAGCACACTCGATCTGTAGTAATGTTTAGTTGTTTTTAGCACAATAGTATGTATACATGGAGTTATCATGACTATGTCACTTTAAGAGCTCCATTTCCTTTTGAATTTTTGGCGCCAAAAAGGTTATTTAAAGGTGAACTGGAAGTACTCCATTTTGGTTCTGAGGAAGTCTGATTTTTAACAGATGAAAGCGCTAAACCTCATTTTCAATAAAAGATTTGTTTTTATCATCACGAGTGGATTTAGCCTGAATTTTGGTGGAACACTAGTGTTGGCTATACGTGTGTTATACTCTGTTCGAGCTGTGCAGAAATTTTATATTTTTAGTTATTTCTATACCTTGTATGTTGAACTGTGACCTAATATTGTTTGCAAATGGTTAAATCAGTAAAGCAAATAATAAAGGTGATAACGGGCAACCTTGTTTGGGTCTGTTTTAACTGTAATAGGACCTGATCTATAGGATCCTAGCTTAACATATGCTAAGGAATTTTCATATAACATCATAATTAAGTTTATAAAAGCTTTGGGGAATTTATACTCTTCTAAAACTAAGTTTAAATATCTCTAGTTTACTGAATCAAAAGCACTGTTGATGTCTAAGGAAACTAATGTTAAGTCTTTGTTTTTATGTTTAGTATAGTCTATTAATGTTATGATTCTTTTGATGTTATCATACGTGTTTCTTCCTTTTATAAAGCCTGTCTGGTCTTCATGTATTAATATGGGGAGAAAGTGTTTTAATTCTATTTGCAAAAATTGTCATAAACATTTTGTATTCTATGTTAAGTAATGATATAGGCCTGTATGAAGAACAATACTTTTCATCTTTACCAGGTTTTACTATTGGAGATATTAGTGAATATTTCCATGAAGGGGGAGTTAATAGTTCATCTTTAGATATATTATTTACTTTTAGGAGTAAGAATACTGATTGTCCTGGTAATAGGTGGATCATCTCTGGTAATATGCTGTCTGGTCCAGGAGTCTTATTCATTTTAAGTTTAGAGATTTGTGTTTTTAATTCTGTCATTATTATTGGTTTGTTAATTATGTCTGTTTGGCGTTGGGTTAATTTAGTGGTGGTATTCTTACTAAGAAATGCTTTAATATCATTTAATGAAGTTGATGTTGGATGTATTGAGATTATTGTAATCAAGTCTAAATGTTTCTAATATGTTATTAAGATCAGTTACTACCTTATTTGTGTATGTATTGTAAATTCCTTTTATTTGTCTAGATATGATTATTTTTGTCCTGTTTGCTAATTGTTTTTGATTGAAGGAATTCATAGAGTAAGAGTTTAATTTAATCTTCTTGAGATTTATCATAGTTTTATGATGCAAGATCTCAGAGTATTTATTACTGATTTGTGTTAATTCTGGGATTAAATTAGAGTTGCCATTTTGTATTTCTAGTTTAAGATTATCTAGCTTAGTTTGTAGGTCCATCATTTCTTTATTCCATGTTTTTTTCTTGTTAATAAACCATGTTAGTGTTTTACCATAAATGTATGACTTTAAAGAATCCCATACATATATTTCTGAAATATCTTCAGTGTTATTTATTTCCAAGAAAGTCATTATTTCATTTACAAAAAATTCTTTAAATTCTTTTAGGTTTGTTAAGTATGAGGGAATTCTAGGAACAGGAAGAGAGAAATATGGCTCAATATCTATTTTTAATAGTATTGTATTATGATCCAGTAGAGGACAGGCTATAACTTTAACTCCATTTAATTTTGTTATTAAGTCATTTGATGCATAGATCCTGTCAATACATGAGTGAGATTTATGTCTATGTGAATAAAAGTTAAAAAATAATGAGTTATGATCAGCAAATTGGTTAATGTCTTTAATTATTACTGTATCAATAAACTTCATTAAGGCTCTGGAGGCAGAAGATTTTTTTGATTATAGTGGGAGTCAGAGTCTTTATCTTCCATAATACAATTGAAATATCTTGCCATAATTAAGCTGCCTTTTGTATGATGTATAATATCTTCTAAATGGGTATTAATTGTTTTAATACCAATCCGAGGTATCTAATATATATTAACCAGATGTAAAGTTTTTATTGATTTCAAGAGATACCAAGCAAAACATGCCTGAGGAGTCCTGATATATTGATATTATCTTGGTAGACAGAATGGAATGTCTGATTAATATAGATATACGTCTTTTCTTTTGTTTAAATTTGAAGCTGTTAGTACTGAATAATTATTGAAATTTAATTTATTTATGTCATCATTACTTAGATGAGTTTCTTGAAGAAATACTAATGAGGGTTTATATATATTAAGATATATGAAAAAGCTTCTCCTTTTATTGTTATTATTAAGACCATTAACACTGATAGATAAACATTTCATATTATATTTGGATGTGACAGTTTGTTGTAAATTATGTAATTGTTATATTTACTGATATGTGTGTTTTGGAGACAAGGATTTAAATATGCATGTAATATAATTTCATTAATATAAGACACCTTAAAAACCAAATGTAACAAGGCTGTGAGACTAAAACTATGATTAATACAAACATCATCTATCCCTATGAGAACTAACTCCTCCTCTGTGTGTAAAAAGGTCACACAGACAGTCCCTCTAGTCATAACTATTCTATACAGGAAGAGTCTCTCAACCTAGTATAATCAATAAATACATAGTGTATTGTAGGAGATTGTAGGTTCAGGTTTTAATAGTAAATGAATGAGAGATGATTTTGAAGACTAGTCATGTTAATTATGTGAGACAAGAGTGCTTAATAGGAAAGTTAATATGTTCTCTTTCCTCCATATTCTGTTCAGAATGTAAGTTAACATGAAATTCTCTCCATCCATTTTTATTACAAAGTTAGAATGTGAAACTTGACTTGAAACAGGATAAAAAACCTGAACGCATAAACATAAAACAATTGTTAAATTCTATTAACATGTTAAACTATAAGTATATTTCAGATAATTTTTGTGCTACAGCTGTGACCCCTAGTCATGTTATGAAATGTGTTGTATTATTTAGCTTGTTTCCAATCCAGGGTTTATGAAGCATTTAGGTTTAAACTTTGAGGGGAACAATGTTTCAAATTTAGGTTAAAATTAATGAGATGCATACTGGAAGGTTGATGTGTAATGTTTCCCAACAGATATTATTTATGGATGGTCCATCAGACCTTGACTGCTACTATGTTTAACACACATTTTTTCCTATCTTAGTAAAACTGTTCTTTTGTGAAGAGTATAAGTAAGAAAGGCAACTTATAATATATCATCTTATTTCCATACATTCTTCATCTAGTATTAGTTATGTCAATCTGTGATTTATGCATTCTGCTTATATATATATATATATATATATATATATATATATATATATATATATATATACATTGTCTGATACAAGTTAATGATGGTAGATGTTGAAAGTAAGATTTAACTGAATTAAATTCCAACTAACAATACAGCTGTATTCATATCAAGAATACATGGAAACTAATATATGAACCATACAATAGCAATCTCAGTACAGAGGTTTGAACAAAAGAGAGATATTCAACATACACAATTCTATGAAAATGATTATTTGGGTGTCTTTATCAAAGCAACATTTACAGGTGGCAGATTTCCCTGAAAAATACTTTTTATGCACTTTAACTACGGAATACATGACTCTTAGCACTATAGTACTGCAGCCAAGACAATAATCCAGACACAAAAGTGTTACATATACTATTCAAATTAAAGGCAATGTAAGCTTAATACATTTTAAAGAAATATATTCATAGCCTGAAGTGCTTTGTGTGAGTACCTTTCAGATACATTGGAACAATAAATAGGGTCTTAGGTATGTCCCTAATACTAGATATGAATATTAGTTTCATTTTTTAAATTGTGTCTGTATATAGGGCAACATTCCTGTTATATTTAAATAAAACAAATGTATTAACATTTTAATGCACTTTTTCCCTTTAAGAAATTCTCTATATTAAAATGTTCAGAAAAGAGACTGTAAATAATTGTATTTATTTGTTTCATTTACATGGGAAGTGATAGAAACTATTGACTGAATTTCTGACCTTAAGTCACGCAGATTCTGGTAAACCAGTGAAGGTATTTCTTTTCTAGTGGCTTTTATGCTCGATAGCAATCAATAGGCAGTCAGTAAATATTTGTTAAACTTTTATTTTTATGTATACACTTCTGTTTGTAGCTTTATGTTCAAGGTGTACTTGTGTAGCACATAAAGGGACCAAGCTTGTTCACAACCTCTGATATGATGTCATCAAGCAACCAACTGTTTATTTTAGGTCCAAGATGGCTAACTAGTCTCAGAGGAGTTGCTCGTGTGAACCTTCAAAGTGCTGTATACCACCTCACGAAGGTGGCAGGAAGAAAAAGGCAATGAAAACTTGAAAAGGAGACAACCCAGGTATGTCTTGAGCTTGTTAAAAGTGGGAAAGCAAGGACACCATGAACAATATCATTACAGTGCCTGGTGTCAAATCAAAGAAAATATAGCTGTCAGCTTGCACACACTAGCTTTTGCTTCATTGCTGTTTTACTCAATCCAGTTAGTTTACACCATAAAAACATTACATAGCTTCATTAAATCAGACAGATAATCACATGAGTAGACAGTCCTAATAACATGTACTGTCTAATAATCAACACCATTAATGTGCACATAGAACTTGAAGCCAAATACACAATGCCTTTCTGGTTGCCTCAAGCTCTAGGTACATATCTGCAGCAGCAAACATCATTAGAAGATTGAATATATCTTGACTAAATACTGCATATTATGTGTACTTCTGATAAATCTAAATGAAATGCAAATAAACGGGCTAGAATTTTTTTGCCAATAGTAATCTCATAATCAGAACATCCGTAATACTACCAAGTGTAGAGAAATTGAATGGATTATGAGATTACGGGCTGACAAAGGTAAGGGCCTTAATGAGAGGGCCTTCCTGAAACCAATACTTAGAGCTAGAAGGCTGAAAATTAAATAGAATACTATATATCATAATTCATTATTGAATAATTGATATGTCTATGTTTATTAAGCTAAGAAAGGTATCCAAGTGACATTTCTATGTCCATGCGTCAATTTATTATGTGACCCACCTTTTTTGATGGATAATCATGCGTAGTGGACTAACTTTATGTATGTATATGTAATTGCCACCATATTAGGTGGCTTATCAGAAATGGCATGTATATATTATACATATCATTTATAGTTTTAGTATTAACTTGCGCCTCACTTGATCAAAAGTATCATAAGTAAAGCTGGCTCATTTACCAGAAGCATTATATTTATATTCATTAATGTGACAGCTAAAATTTATAACAACTTTCTCTAAATACTGAGGTAATTATATGTCATCTTAAGAGTATCGAGATATATTGTAAGTATCTCCTGTTGATGCATATATTATACTATTTATGTAGAGGTCTAGTAGTTAGGCAGACAGGTAGTAAATATGTATACTTTTGAGAGCTGAAAGTAAGCGCTATATATTAGATAGAATTTACTGTGATAGGTAATGTTTTAATGATACTTTGTAATGGATACTATATCACAAGACGTATTTTGTGATGTTCCTTTAAATGGATTAATTACTTTCTTTGAGTCATCAGATGAAGTTTATAAATTGTGTGAAGCATGAGTTTGAATTTTAACGGTCTGATGAAGCTACGGTGAAAGCGCTTACCAGTCATTTTAGTAATAAACAAGACTTTATTTCATTTTTATATTGTGGTCAACTCCTCATTTCTTGAACATTTTATACTGGATTTCTACGTGTGCCTTGGTTACCTCTCAGCTTTGTTATTTGGACTTTTCGTTATATTTTTTACTGCAAGCAGAGAGGTGTTTGTAATGCTGGAAATACTTATATTCGTGATTAGTGTATTTGAGTAGCTATAGTGATTTTGTATATTATAATAATGTAATTAGAGCTTTTAGGTAAATTGTTAGTGTACTTCCGGATAAGTAAACTTTTAATGTGTTTAGATATTTATAGTTAGTAAAGAATTAAAAATTAGAACTTATTTATAATGATAAACTGTTTTTATGAAATACTTTTGCTATATTCTTTATGGAAGTATGGATTGCATAGTTACTTATGGCAGTTATAAAAATATATACATAATAACCAAACAAAAAAAAAGAAAGAAAAGGAAAGGAAAAAAAAAGTATCTGTATTAATTGATGGATTTATGACAGAAACTTTCTTTTAATTTTGTCTTTGTTTCCTTTTTCTCTTTCTTCCTTCCCCTCCCTCTTTCCCTTTGTTGGTCATTGATGTGAGGTATAATAACTGTTTTGTAGTAGGGGAAAAATATGAAAAAAGAAGAACAGAAATAAAATATTATTTATTTGTCCTTTAGTTTTTTCTTCTTCTGTTCAACCACTTTCCATTAATTTCTCTCAGCATTTGGGTGTGCTATTAGTCCAATCCATAACTTCAACTTGGTCAATTATATTGTTGTTAAGTAAGTATTTTGTTGCTGTGTCCAGTGAGTCAAAGATTTCGATGCTTTCGGGAAGAAAGATTTTCAATCTGGTTGGGAACAATAAATGTGCCTTCAGTTGCTTTTTCTTCAGAGCTTTTATAATGGGATAAAATTCTCTTCTTTTTGTTACCACATTTGAAGAATAGTCATCGTCAAATCTGATAAGTGATCCTTGGTATTTTATCGGTGAATTTGATGACCCAGGTTTTAGGATTAGTTGAATAAAATAAAGCACCTGGGTGACACACTATATCGCTTATAAAATTTATTGACAAAAATAAGAACAAAAAGTGAGCGCTTTCACAACTTCACGTTGCTTCATCAGACAATAGTAATAAGAATCAACTCAGTTTAAATACATACAGAATTCAAAAGCAATTTAAATTTAAAGGAATATGCATCCAAAATTAAGATCCAGTGAAAGCAGTTACATATAAAACATTTAAATTATTAATTAAAAACATGTTAAAACTGTTGTTCAAACTGAAGAAGATATGGCAGAATATTATATATAAAAATATATATTTTATTAATGTCTGAGGTGTCTTGCTTTGAGAAAGGGAACTAATAAAGTGGTACCATTTAAACCTGGATACCTATCTGCACTCAGTTTAATTATCCACTTCTGTTCAAGTTCTACAGTTACATTTTCTATATCCCCTCCCCTACTGGTCCTTTGTATATGCTGCAGAACAACAAAATTTAAATGAATGAGAATGATCTGTGGTCATGACATGGTTTGCTAAAGCATTAGAATGTTTTTGATTATTTATGTCCCTCATATGTTCTAAGATCCTCTCCTTGAGCATTCTATTTGTTTTGCCTATATAAAAAACTGAGCATATTAGACAAAAACTAAAATAAACAACATCAGTGCTTCTACAGTCATAATACTGCTTAGTATATAATGCAAAATGTCTAGTAGGATGACAGTACTTATTTTTAGTAAAAATATACTTGCAAGCACTACAGTTTCTGCATGGAAACGTGCCTTGTCTTCTGGAGAAATTGGTTGTACAAAGTCTCTCATTATTGCAAAAATGTTGCTTTAATGAAATATTATTCCTAAAACTAAATTTTGGGACATCACCAATGTATAAGATTAGACCAGGTACTTCATGTAGTAAGTGCCAGTTTTTCTTAACTACGTCTGTATACTGATTAATATTGCTCACAAACTGAAACACTACTCTAAAGTTACTGTCAGTTGCTCCAGTATCACTAATATTTCTAACAGTGTCTTCAGAATTCATGTATGGTTTACATCTCGTATGTCTTAAGCTCCATGCGTCTGATATTGTATTATTAATTTTTGTGCTCAAGTAGCCCCTCTCTAAAAATTCAGTTTTGAGGTTACACAGAGCATCTGTTGCATCTTGGTCTCTATTTTTTTTGGCAGCCAACAGAAATAAATTTACCAAGGCCTTAAGGCCTTGCTATGTCTAGGCAATTCAGATTCTGTATCACAGCTAATAAAATAATTTCCTTAGTTGCAACAATATGATTATCCAGTATTTCTGACAGAGTAGACTGCAAGGAATTTTATATTACCAATTAACTCTTTCTTCCTGATCACACCTCCAACATTTACAATCTAACTGAGGAAAATTCTCTGGATTCTGCTTGGGGTATAAAAATACCTATACAAACACTTCCAAGCAAAACTATTTAATCTTCTCAACGTTGTTACATATTTGGGAGCCATACATATATCCTCCTGGTTTACTATCAAAAGAATGAAAATCACAGCCCTAAATGTTAGATTTTATGAATATTAGTCTGAAATTAATTATGTTGCAAATATGCTGAAAGAAAAGGCTTGCTTAAATGCAGAAACAGAGTTTAGTAATATGTGATCAGCAGTCATAATAAATGACCATGGCTTGGAAAAGGAATCTGCTGAATGGACATTTTTCCCTTACAGACTCAGAAACAGGATGCATGCAAGAGCAAAAATGCAAAATCTGCTTTTAAAGAACACTGACATGCTTTTCTGCATATATAAAAGATGGACACAATATGTTTCCTAAAATAACAGGATGGACACAATATGTTTCCTAAAACAACAGGATATGTTTATGACACTGTGACAATGTGTTTTCTCAAAAATATGTTTTTCTGCATGGAAAAACAGGATATAACACAAAACAGATGTTTTTATACAAAGATCCAAATAAAATACAGGATGTTCACACTGTCAGAAAAGCTGATCTCTGACAATGTGTTTTCTCAAAAATATGTTTTTCTGCATAAAAAACAGGATATGCTTATCAGCATTGGCACAAGAACATATGTTCATATACACAGATCCAAATAGAATACAGAACAATGTGTTTCCTCAAAAATATGTTTTTCTACATGGACATCAGGACACTGTTACAGGATATTCACACTGTCAGAAAAGCTGGTCTCTTACAAGACATTGTTAAACAAGGACACTTAGTATTGTTTCTACAGGACTAAAACTGTATATAAAGAGCTGTATAAATCCAGTTATGTTAGAGGTATGGTAGGGACTCATTTTGTCCTAAGGTAAATGTTATATCTCTCACATCATCTGTACTATATGAGAAGTAAAGTTCGAACAGTACTTTTAAGCTGCAACGTGGTTCCGTTTGGTTTATTATAAAAAGTTATTTGTTACTGCTCTCTAAAGTTGATGCTGCAAAGTATATTCTCTCATCAGTGCATATTCTGCAAGTTTCTGTATGCAACAGACTGTGAATGCAAATATAACTAGACTTTGAATTTTAGCAGAATCCAGCCAGCAAGACTGAGTGTCTTAAGAACACTGCAAATCCATCCCACAGCAAGAAGCAGCAAGCAGTAAGCAGAGAGAGCTCAAAATATTTTTTCAATGGTGAGGCAGCTGAGTGACTAGCTCCATATAATTTTTTCAATAGCAAGCTAGCCTGCATTTGAACCTACAATCTGCATTCAAACACAGGAGGAGTGATGGTAAGCCCTGCAGAGGGTCACTTCAGTCAAATTGCAGTAACTAACATTTGTACGTATGTGTAAATCCTAAACAGAAGTATTCCAGTTTATGCAGCTTGCAGTAGTAAAGTTTTTTAGACGTCTACAATCCGGAGTGAGACAGAAGTTCCAGTCGCAGTGACATAATTTCACTAAAGAAAAGGGGGATATCCACTAGCCCATCAGTCCACTGCCTGTTGTGCTTTCCCAGCTTTTCAAGTGACTTTGAAAAATTTCCAGCCATCTGCAACAACAGCCTGATCACCTGTTTTCTTGCTCACTGGTAAGACTTTTTTCTACGTCACATTTTTTAGTATGGTTGCTATTCGATAGTTTGGACATTAAACAGTATGGATATTTTCATGCATAACTCAAGCAAATGTAAAAAATTGCTATGTTGGTATACACAGCACATTAGTAAATGTAAAACCTTGTTAGGGCAGGTTGATAGTAAGGCATTATGCAAATGTATTACAATATTGACTGGTATCTCAAAGAAAACCATGTGAAATATGACAAATGTTTATTGTGTGCTTCAACAAAAACTGCATTTTGTGTATTATGCCATAAAATAATATTGCATCATATTGCTAAAAAAATAGACTGTAAAGACAGATCTGAAAAATTAACTAAGGGTAAAGTGTTTCCATTACATTCTGATGTTGAACAGTTATGTCCTGTCACCACATGTGAGTCAAATCATTTACTGATAGAACCCCTAGTACATTTTGTTACAAAGGAATGTAGTAAACTTCTAAAAGACAGACACAATGAGTTCAGGAAGCTTAGACAAGTTATACACACATCTTTTCAAAAGTGCATAGGAGTTTCAAATTCAGCAGAACAGCCTACTAAAGAATGTCAGAAAGACCATGCAACATCACAGGAAATTCAACAGAAGTTGCAGGATAAAGGAAATAAATTAGCTGAACTGACAAAGACTGGGAATTTCCTGCATACACAGTTAATCTGTGCAAAAGAAATATATTTTATAATATGTTTATGTTTTGAAAATGGTTAAGCATGCATGCTAGGATGGTAGGAACATGACATGCTTGTATAAAGATATACATATACAAGACAGACATGCATGTGTGTTCTTTTCATCTAGAGTACATCTGTTACAATACACAAGAATAACAGGCAGACAACAGCAAATATAAATAATATAAATATAAATGTGTTGGTTAAACTTATATATATTTTGTTTTTTTACAATTTTTTATAATTGTATAGTAACACCAAACAGTTAAAGTTCTGAATTTTAAAAATAAATAAAATCACAGATGGTATTAGTCAAACAGTTTTTGTAAAATTAATGGCAGGACAGTTAAATAGATAAATAAATAAAAAATACTGAAATCCATGTAAGGTAATTGTAAAATAATGTCTATTTATGTTGTATAAATGCATAGTTATGCAAATCACAATCACATTAAAGGAAAAATGCCAAAAGAATTAATTATAGTTTATAGAGTATAAAATGTGAGCTCAGACCTTCCTAGACTGAATGAATAGTTACAGGAAATGTTGGAAAGATCAGATAAACAACAAGACTGATTGTCAGGCAAGTAGCTTGAGTTTTTCTAAAGCATCATTGTTATTAAAATATAATTGTTAAAATGTTTACAGGCAACACTATTTGGTAATTGTAATAAAATGTCACAATTGTGCATAGATGTCACTTATAATCTGTTTGCAAGTAAATGTTAAAAGGACAAAAAAAAAACTCAGTTGCATCAAGTACAGCCAGCAAATGGGCTATAGTATACATACAGTTCAATTCAATTGTGCAGGAGGGTGTAAATACCTACTAGAGGTAATATACAGTGAAAGCTTTATTTAGTAACCTAATAAAATAAGTGTGTAACCAAAGTGTTGGGCTGACATGCATTCTATTCTCACAGCATAGGGCAGGTAAACAGTGCTGAAGTACTACAGGGGGAGGGGCACTTTCTCAGTTTTACACTGACTGGATAAGCAGTACTGCACAAGGGTCCAAAATAAAGCGACAGAAAAAATAAACAAGGGTCTGAAATAAAGCTACAGGAAAAATAAACAACAAGGGTCTGAAGTAAAGCTACAGAAAAAATAAACAACAAGGGTCTGAAATAAAGCTACAGAAAAAATAAACAACAAGGGTCTGAAATAAAGCTACATAAAAATAAATAATAAGGGTCTAAAATAAAGCTAGAGGAAAAAAATATCTCATTCCTTCTTGACAATACTCTTTTATGGAGAGGAAAAAACAGGTATTAGTGTATTAAAAATACTGGTAAACTGGATTAAACCTAACAGGACAAGATCTTTTACAAGTTGTTAATAGCTGTATTTACAACCTGTTAAACTGTAAAGCTATACAAGAGATGGTTTAAAAAACAAGAGATGGCTTAAAATTGTACAGCTATACAAGAGAGAGAGTAAAGATATGTAAAAAATTAAACAAGATTGGTCATTATTTCAATATGTTTTTGACAAAACAATGTTGGTATAAAAAAGCATGAATATTTTTAATTGCTGAGTATGTAGTTTAAAATAACATGACATATGTATTTGGTGCCAGTTCCACTAGATATTTCTAAAGAGACATAAAAATTTTCCAAGATTTTGCTCAATATTAATGTTATTAAATTTGTAAGATTAGACTGAATGTACTTTACAGTCTTTGTATGTACAAATGTAGAAAATTTCAGTACAAATGATAGTCTTTGTATGTACAAATGCAGAAAAATTCAGTACAAATGAAATTAATGTCTAGTAATGAATATGTGTAAAAAAGATATTTAAAGAAAAAATGGGTCCAGGATACCTACTAGATTGAAATGCATAAATAGCAAATAGTCTGTGTAAATACATACTGTACAGGATACATCGTAATAAGTTCAAAAGTAATTTGTCAAGTTGTAATATCATTGGTTTTACCCCAGTAAAATAATTGCTTTCAAATATTTATTATCTAAGCCCAGTTCAGTACTTTACCAAAATGTTAATGGGCAGTTCGAAGACATGATCACAATGTTATAGTTAAAATGACATTGAAACTGTATATTTTCAGCAGTGTATAAATGCTTGCAGTAGCACATGGTTCTTGTCTTATAGTTAATTCAACAGTTGCAAAGAGTTAATGAAACAGTTCTAAGTCATAAATTAAATTCTGTGATTGCAAAAGAATAAATTGATCAAGTTAAAAAAAAATAACATTAAAGCAGACACAGCTCATAACTGATAAAAAATATTTTCACAGAATGGTCTGCAAAAGAAAAAGTTGTTAAATACATTCAGTTTTGTAGTAATACTTAATATCATTGTATTAACTATGTAAAATTGCATTTTGACTTGTATCAAAGAAGACTAAAGGGTTTGTTTCTTAATGTGTTTTCTATATAAAATGTTTTGAGTATGTTTAAAAACAGAGGGAATTGTTAGATTTTATGAATATTAGTCTGAAATTAATTATGTTGTAAATATGCTGAAAGAAAAGGCTTGCTTAAATGCAGAAACAGAGTTTAGTAATATGTGATCAGCAGTCATACTAAATGACCATGGCTTGGAAAAGGAATCTGCTGAATGGACATTTTTCCCTTACAGACTCAGAAACAGGATGTATGCAAGAGCAAAAATGCAAAATCTGCTTTTAAAGAACACTGGCATGCTTTTCTGCATATATAAAAGATGGACACACTATGTTTCCTAAAATAACAGGATGGACACAATATGTTTCCTAAAACAACAGGATATGTTTATGACACTGTGACAATGTGTTTTCTCAAAAATATGTTTTTCTGCATGGAAAAACAGGATATGGCACAAAAACAGATGTTTTTATACAAAGATCCAAATAAAATACAGGATGTTCACACTGTCAGAAAAGCTGATCTCTGACAATGTGTTTTCTCAAAAATATGTTTTTCTGCATAAAAAACAGGATATGCTTATCAGCATTGGCACAAGAACATATGTTCATATACACAGATCCAAATAGAATACAGAACAATGTGTTTCCTCAAAAATATGTTTTCTACATGGACATCAGGACACTGTTACAGGATATTCACACTGTCAGAAAAGCTGGTCTCTTACAAGACATTGTTAAACAAGGAAGCTTAGTATTGTTTCTACAGGACTAAAACTGTATATAAAGAGCTGTATAAATCCAGTTATGTTAGAGGTATGGTAGGGACTCATTTTGTCCTAAGGTAAATGTTATATCTCTCACATCATCTGTACTATATGAGAAGTAAAGTTGGAACAGTACTTTTAAGCTGCAACGTGGTTCCGTTTGGTTTATTATAAAAAGTTATTTGTTACTGCTCTCTAAAGTTGATGCTGAAAAGTATATTCTCTCATCAGTGTATATTCTGCAAGTTTCTGTATGCAACAGACTGTGAATGCAAATATAACCAGACTTTGAATTTTAGCAGAATCCAGCCAGCAAGACTGAGTGTCTTAAGAACACTGCAAATCCGTCCCACAGCAAGAAGCAGCAAGCAGTAAGCAGAGAGAGCTCAAAATATTTTTTCACTAAACATTGATTTTTGCAATGCATAAACTCGACTCATACATATTAAGTAGGTCGTAAGGTCAATGCAACAAGATCGACAATGTTCTGTCGATATTAATGTTAGCAACTCCCATTGCCAAGCATGCTTCAAGTCCCTGTCTTGTGTATGTCCTTCTGAATGGACGTACACATGAACGTCGACATTCCGACTGTCGCTCCTACCATGTTCAAGGAGGAGGCTGTTGTGCCACTGAGTGTCGACATTTTGACTGTAAACCTATCCTGCCATTGTTTCTTTGTTAATTGCTTATCCAATCTCTCTTTTTACTCCTTTCTAACCTCCACTAATTGATTCCTGTACGTATATTGCAATATTTTATATGCATTATTAATTATCCCTTTTTAACAAGTTCTTTTATAGATTCTGCTAAAAGCTCTACCAGTGCTAGTCTTTCACTTAGGATCCACTTTTCCTTTCTCTTTGTCTATACTCTGATATCAGTCCTTGATAGAGAAAACAGTCACTAGCCTACACTCCAAATGTATTTTTGACCTCTTCCCATTCTAATACCTTTCCTTCTCTAATTATTTGCTCCCAATACCTTGGCTGTTTTGTCATTTTCTATGGTAAATTCCAGCTAGCTCTTGCCTTTTCTCTCTAACCTTAATTGTAGTCATCCCTATCAGCAGAAACTCCTTTTGCCATTCCTGTGTTCTTAGAATATTTTCTACTACTTTCTGAATATAATTTTCTGTATGGCTATTGTTATTCCCTTTAAGCATCTGCATTCAAAATCCCAGTATCTCCTTATTTCTAGAGCTTTCCCCATTTTGTGATCATTCCTTTCCACTTTGAATTATAGCCTTATGCTTGAGTTAGCAGCCTTAAATATGTAGCTCTGAAATATCCCTTCAAATCAGGTAATCCTAAACCACCTTCTATTACATTTCAACTTATCCCACTTGATCTTGCCCTCTTTCCCTCCCAGATAAAATCCTTCAGGTCTTTATTAGTTGGTATCCACAACTTCTTCTTTGGTTGACAAAAATATGCCTGATCTGTGCATAAAACTAAAGTGATTATAAACATGTTCACTGCTTGTATCTTGCTCTTATATCCATAAAACAGAGCTTCTAATTTCTCAGATTTTGTATTATCTTTTATTTGGTCTCTTTCTACATATCTTTGTCTGCCATAACAAAATCCTTTTTAATTCATACTCCTAAGTACTTTATTTTATCATGTCCCTATTAATATGGGTATTGCTGAACCAGTTCATGTTTGGGTACATAGTTTACAGCTGTTGCCTTAATTTTTTCTTCATTAATTGTGTATACCAAAAGGACCTGAAACTATCTCAGAATATTCCACTACACTGAAATGTCCTTTTCTGTTTTTATCAGGTACAAAATAATATCATCTGGAAATAAAACCAACTTTTTCCTGATTACTATACCAATTATATCCTTGAATTTCTGAGTCCCTTATTTTCTTTCCCAATGGTTATAAAGCAAATGACAATGGGGAAAAAGGACAACCCTGCCTAGTTCCTCTGTTCAAACAGAACTTAATAGAGAGGGACCCCTACCACACACACACATACATACACTTTAATTTTCACATCTGATCCTTCATATATCCTCCTAATTAACGTTATTTTGTCAGGGAATGCAAATGCTTCAAATGGCCTACTCATAAAATTCAAACTTACTCTGTTGAATGCTTTCTCTGCATCAAGACCTACCAACATATTAATGTTAAAACAATGTTTGCCTCCTCTCCACAAAACCACAGTGATCCATATCTATCAATTTTGGCAACAACTTTGCCATTCTTTTAGATATTATAAACACTTTATAATCATGATTTAGAATCAAAATGGGTTTACATGAAGTTGGATCAAATGAGTCTTTACCATCTTTACATACATACATACATACATACATACATACATACATACATACATACAAATATTTCAAGCACAGGCATTAATGCTCTTCTAGCTTGCCAATATACCAAAACACTTGTTTCCATAGTAAGTGTCTAGGCTGTCATTACAAATATCTAAACTAGTACTTGCTTTAATGTGATTTTGTAGTCTGTTGCATGCATCAGCTACTCTGTCAGAGAACCAATTAGTACACTTTTCATTCCTACAGAATCTTCTACATAGGTTATCTGATGATTCTCTAGTAATTTTTGATAACCTCAAACATTCTCAGAGGTAGATGTCTCTAAATGCCCATTATACCTGAATGAGATCTTCTCTTAGATATCTGTAAGAGACACTGTACAAGTTCAGATATTTTAGTCTTTCATAATAACTTACATTTTCACATCCATGGATGCCCTTGGTATATTTCTGTTGTACTCTTTCCAGTTTACTCATGCTTGTTTACTTATAGGGTTTTCATATTGTTATTCCATACTCAAGTTTGGGTTTAATGTAACTAACAAACAATGACTTCAACATTTTTGATGTCCTAGACTTTATAAATCTTTGCATACAACCTAGAGTTCTATAAGTATCATAAACCAATTAGTTCATATGATTAGAAAAACTCATAGCTGGATCTACCCATATACCCAGGTCCTTAAATGAGTCTACAGTCTCAATCACAGTGTGCTGTATTAAATAGTCACCTTTCAATTTTATGTCTCCCAAATCTCATATGCTTAGTTTTTAATGTATTTATCAGCATATTATTCTTCTGTGCTCAAATGATCAATTTAGTCAAGTTATTTTGCAGACATGCCTTATCTGTAGTACATAGTTTATTAAATTTCAGGTCGGCTCCATATAGACTGTAGAACATCTCAGATGAAAAAGTTAGGTCTGAAAGATAATATCTAAACAAGTAAGGGCCTAGGACAGAGCCCTGTGGGACACCCTGACTGTAACTAAGGATTTCACCTGTCCAGCTGCTGTATGATAATTGCCATGTCCTATTTGTACGCCATGCAGCTATCAATACAATATCAATACCTAGTTGTTCTAATTTATTGATCAGTGTTTTGTGTATAGCCCTGTCAAATGCTAAAGTTAAATCTATATAAATTATAACTCAGCACAATTTTTCATTCATAGCTATTATTATATTGTTATAGAACATCATGTTACAGGTGGTAATAGATCTATTTTCACATAAAATGAAAAACAAGAATCAAAATAAAGCAACAGTTCATACACAATACAAAACTCAGTAAAAAAATGAACTAAGCTGAGTACCAATATATTATTTTAATAAAATACACAACAAAGCTTTCAGGTCACAAACCGTTCTTCAGTGCTAATACCATTTTACAATAGAAGTCCATTTAAATCATACAATTACATCACACAGCCAATGACAAAACTAACACAATTAATCAATTAAAGTCTATTTAAAAGCATAACAGCAAGCTCTAAAGGAACATAAAATCACCTTAAGAAAGATTGTTGATATCTAAGAACAGGTTTCAATGTGATAATCTGATTTAGACCAGGTGGTTGATTATCTTGTAGCTGTAAAATCTATCTATATTCACTTATTTCCAGTTTATTTATAATATTCCTAATGTCTTTGGCATTAATATCTATAACTCTGAAAATAAAAGAGTGTGAAGTTCCAGTTTCATTGATATGTTTAGACAAAGTATTGGTTAATGCATTCCTTCTAATGTCCGAATTATGCTCAATAATCATGTCCTTTAATTTCGTTGTTGATTTTATAACATAAAACCTAGAACATAACTTGCAATTTGCAAGATATATCATATTAACCGAATTGCAAGTTGCAAAGCATTTAAAATTATATACCTTATTAGTTAATGGATGAATAAAACTTGAACTTTTATTAATAAAATTACAACAGCAGCAACTGTAGCATGGATGAGTGCCATTCTTATTAGACTAACTGGAGGATTTATTTGCATCTCCTTATAACATAAATGTGCTGTTTAAGACTGGAGCAGTTACGATATGCAGACTTTGGTTCATTGCCAACTATTCTTTGCAATTCTGGTAAAGCCTTTAGGATGCCCCAGTTATCAGATATAATTTTCCTTACCTGGTTGCTACATTTGCTGTATGTGGTTATATAACATAATGTATTAGCATTTTGCATATAATTAATGGCATTGTCTCTTGTTATGTCATTACCAAAATATGTCTCTTAAAGTTACATCATTAAATGTTCAAGTTTGCCTGTTTAAAACCTGTCCCTTTCTAACAACCAACAGTGAAATTAAAGGTAAAACAACAAAATATGAATCAAAGTAAATCTTGTTAACAAGCTATCCCTTCCTACCTAGAAACACTGAAAAACAGTGATAATAAATAAAATATAAATTCATATAAAAACTTCTCTTACTGGTTAACTCCACAGTAAATCACAAACCAAGGTAGGATTGCTTATATATTCTCTTTAGGTACTACAGCCACCACAGCTTTCTTCCAGAATGATGGTGCTACTTCTTGTTTTAAAATACTGTCAAACAAAACATTCCAGATCTTTATCACTTTCTTCCATTCTAGCTTCAAAACTTCCACAGGAATACCGTCTATTCCTGGAAACTCCTCCTATCCTGTTAATAATTGAGCCTTATCTACCGCTAAACTTAGTATAATTAATTTTTCCATAAATATTTCCATTTGTACATAGTGCAGTGGTGCAGCAGAAGTATTGTTGCCTTACAGCAAGAGGTTCTCCAGTTCAATTCTCAGCTGGAGTTTCTCCTATGCAGAGTCTGTATGTCCTCCCTGCATTCATGTGGGTTTTCTCCGAGTACTCCGGTTTCTTCCCACGTCACAAAGACATGCATCTAGAGCATTTCTCCCTGGGCCTCCTCTGAAAATTGGCTTTGATCCAAGTCAGACTTTCCCAGTAAACAAATGCTACATAATAAATAAAAAAAAATTCTTGAGTTCCATATTTCTCTGCTTTATACAGATCTTTATAGAATTTCTAAAATATTTCTAATATCACTACAGGATCACTGGTTATTGTCTTTGATAAAGGCTCCCTAAGCTTGGCAACAACATTTTCTACTTTCTGTTGCCTGAGCCATTATGCTAAAAGCTTTTGTGCTCTGGAATTATTATCAACAACAGTTCCTTAACAGCAGTCTTTCTAAACTCATACATATTATCTAGGTAGTCCCTTAATTTCTCTTTAGCACTCTGCAGTTGTGCCTCTTCTTGTTCTGTGAGAACTCCTCTTCACCTTACTCAGTAATATTTTAAACTTTGGCAGTCCTTCTATATAATTCTTGTTATTTATTAACCATATCTCTTTTCTTTTATTTCTACCCTATTTTTAAACTCTACTTTCATTTTATCCTACTCCCTACCTAAATTTCTGAAGAAACGTCTATCTTCCCTAATAAAACCAGAATAATTTCCACAACCTAATCCTTAAATTCCTCACTGTTTAAAAGATAGATGGGGGAATGCCAAATTTGTATTTCATTACCCTGCATTTTTATTGTTGTTATTATTGGTGCATGATCTAAAATAATTATTGGATGAATTTCAACATTTTCAATTAAATGTTCATGTTCCTGTGAAATATAGTTTTATCTAGCCTATCCCAGTTTTGTACCTTGGTGAAAAATATGTAAATTTTATCAGAGCTCCTACTACTGAATTCACATCTTCCATACCAAATATGTTTTATACATTTCTTCAAAAATCTACCTTTTTTGTTATAGTTCCCTTCTTGGCCCCCAGATATATCCTCACTGTTGCAAATCAAATTCCATCCCCTACCTATAAGTAATAGTCCCTGCAGAAAGCTGATTATTTGTCCAAGAATTTTCTTAAGTTCCACTCTAGCAGTTTTAGGTGAAATATAGATACATGCCAGCATAATCCTTCTCCCTTGCCAGTAAACCCTTACTAATATAAGTTTACCATTGTTATCTTTTTTCCTCTTCTACCACTATTGGAGCTTCTCTAGTAATTAAAATAATTACACTCCTTTACCTTTGTCCCAGATATTCCACTGAATAAACATCCTGAAATCCTTTATTTATCAAATTCACAAGCTCAGTTCTTCCCAGATGTGTCTCCTATAACATAATTATTTGACTCTGCATTTCATAATATAGTTTACTACTCTTTCTTTTTTTGCATATACCTGTGAAAAAGTGCTGCCATTATAATAAGAAGTTATTATTCCAACCTATGTATAACAATTTTTTTAAATGTCTAATTTCAGCTCTAGTGTTATATTCATACACTAATGTTTGGCAGGGTGATCTTGTATACAGGTGTTTCCTATCATATCCATTTGAACCTATGTCACATCTTGCAAGTCTTTTTGCTTTAATGAAAACCCTCAAACAAAAGAACACACCCCAGAACACCCCCACAACCTATTAACTTAATGCAAACACACAAAACTATGTACATTTTCAAATAATGATGTTTAACCCTACTAATAAGAAAAATTGTCTCAGACTGACAGCTACACTCGCAGGCTTAAACTGACCTATAATTAAAGTTATCAATGCTAAGGTACACTGTAGAGCTTGTGCTTCAACTTAAGTGTTGTGTTTTTGTCTTATCTTCATTCCACTCCCAAATGTAGAAAACAACTTGAATGCTTTCAGAATACATTACCTTTTAGCCACTGAAAGAAAAATATTCTGTTTTATTGCCTTCTTATCCGCTAGAAACATGATAACTAGATTCACAGTTGCCTTCAGCTACAAACATCTCATATTGCACTGTGAACATTTATTTGTTAAAGGAAAACATTTCATTACATTCAGTGTTCTTTTATTTACTTGCTTCCACTTAAAAATGGTTGCTAGATCAAACCAATGGCCTTAATCCGGTCATTCTCCTATTAAAATGTAAAAAAAGGCATATCAGTTTTACTTATATCATGATCTGTGTACCGTTACAACCTGCCCTTCACCTCAACAACTCAAGATTCCAGCCTATTATGTTAAACATGCTTTTGCACAGACTTTCTTCTGTTTTTACATTGTAGTACCTACAATTCTTAAAACTAAACATGAACAAAAAAGAAGAAGAAGAAAAAAAGGGCACCTGTTTATTTTAGTAACCCCATAACACAAAAAACTGAAAATGTTTTACTATACAACATGCAATATATGTCATGCTTTACAAAAATACTGTTAAGACAAAACTTGTTTTACTTACAGTTACCTCTTTCTTTCCTCTTCCTCTCACTTTAATGTAGGACATATGCTTTGGAGTCCCCTAAAATTTTAACAAAGTCAAAAAGTGCAATATTTCCAGGTTTTCTTCTTCATTCATTTTTTGCAAATGTGATTAATACTTTGTAATCCCACATTCATTCATTAATTTCAGAGTTTCTGGTTTTCTTCCTGTTGATCTCCATCTCCCAACTCAAGTCTCTGGTTCATTTCCAATGTGCTCCTGGTTCTTCTTATCAAGTCCTGTGCTTTTCTGTGTCTCTCAAGCATTTTCTTTTGGAGCATTGGAAAAGGTTCACTGGTAAAGTATCTCTATGAAAAGAATAAGAGGCAAAATCCCCTTCTGTTTAATAGCTCATTTTTTGTTGGGCATACTCCTTAGTATGGTCTGCATAAAAAAAACTCTGATCCTCCAGGAAAAAAACAGCAGCTGAAATCTCATACCTGCCTGTCAGCATTCATTGATTATTGGAATAAACGTATTCCTCTTCTGCCTGGTGAACAATGAGTAATCATTTACTGCAAACACTCTACTGTTTCAAACTCTTAGCACTTTGTCCTTCTGCCATAGTTTTGTCAGAATCAATTCTTTCTTTTGCTAGGATTGATCTTTACTATTAGAGGTCTTGGCTGCCTATTAATGGACAGGTTTGGAGTATACACATAATGTAAACTTTCAGTTAACAGCTCCCACTGTGGAATACCAGTCCAGTTGCTTATTTGTGCTTTCATAAAATTAATAAAGTCTGTTACTTCCAGTTTCTCTGGTACAGCAGAAAATTTCAGATTTTCCCTTTTTGCTCTGTCCTCTAATTCTTCCATTTTATGAAACAGCTCTTCTTGAGCAGTATTATACTCAGCCAGCCTTTTCTTCATTTCATCCTATGATTTTTGCAGTTTTAACAGCTCATCTAAACATCTGTTTAAAACTTCTTCCATTTTTTCCAGATGTTTGTTCTTTGAGTTTATATACTCCTTCAATGTTTCATTTATTTTAATCAACTCAGCACATTTGACTTATTTTTTCCTCTAGATTACTAGAAGTCATGTCTTGCAGCAAACCTAGAGCTTTGAACTGCTTTTTGCTGAACAGCTGCAGGATTCTTCCCAGCCAGAGATTTCTACTCACATTTTGAGGTGATTTTCAGGGTCTATATTATTTTATTGACAATACACGTCATCAAACGGAATTTTCTCATGAATGCCATTCATCAAACCCCACTGTAATAAATAAATAAATCAAAAAGTCTTGAAAAATGTGGCATTGGTTTAAATGGAGATAAGAAGAAACAACTGTACAAAAGATCAGACTGCAAAACGTTAGTATATGCATGTAACACAAAAGCTGGAAATACACATTAAAAACTGTCTTGTATAATAGGTGGGAATAATAGCTTTTTATCATGATGTCTATACTGTCCATATTATCCTGGAATGCAAATTGCCTTATAGGTACAGATTAAAATGAAAGAGTATTAGATTATATTAAGAAATGCAGAGTGCAAACAGCAATGCAGCAGGAGACACATTTGGAAATAAATGAACATGTGAATTTAACAAACAGAGGATTTCAGAATATCAGAGGAGAGGAAACATAAAGTAATTATACTAATTGTTAGAGGGGCTTCAATAGTAGTAGATAAGGAAAAAGACAAATTTTGTAAATTTGTGGTAGTAGACTATTGGCAAGGGAGGTGGATTACAATGGCATCATCTTATATTCCAGGAAAAACTTCTATTTTAGAGCTTAGGAAAATGTGGGGAGAAAAAGGTTTCAGCAAGGAATATTACTTATAGGTATTTATTTATTTATTGGTGGGGACTGGAATTTAATTTGCAATAGTGAGGATGTATCAGAGGGACATAGAATGGACAATATAACAAAAGAGGGTAGATTTCTAAAGAAATTTATGAAAATATTTGGTATGGAAGATGTGAATTCAGTAGTTGGATCTTGGAAAAAATTTACATATTATTCCCCAAGGTACAATAACTGGGCTAGACTAGATAGAAATTATATCTCACAGGAACATGTGCATTTAATTGAAAGCTTTAACACACAAATGATAACCATTTCTGATAATGTACCAATAAAAACTAAGATAAAAATACAGGGTAATGAAGTAAAAATAATACACTGGTACTTTCCCACTTACCTGTTAAAATGAAAGGAATTTAAGAAATGGGTATTAAAAACTATTCAAGAGCTATTAGGGAAGATAAAGATATCTTCAGAAGTTACAGCTAGTGAGTGGGATAAAATGGAAATGGAGTTTAAAAATAGGGTCAAAATAAAAGAGAAAGAGATATGGTTAAGAAGTAATAGAAATTACTTAGAGGGGCTGACAAAGGTTGAAGTATTGCAGAATAAGGAGAATCTTACACAACAAGAGGAGCAGCAAATGCAGAGTGAAAAAGAGAAAATAAAGGACTATCTGGATAATATGCATAAGTTTAGAAAGATTGCAGTTAAACAACTATTTTGATAACAACCAGAGAATAAAAACTTTTAGTACAACAAGTTAGGCAGCAGAATGTTCAACTAGTTGTCTCCAAATTTAGGGAACCTATAACAAAAAAAAAAAAAAAACAGATTTCCTGTACAGGTTTTAGAAATAATCTGCAATGTTTATGAAAATGTGTATAATGGAGAGAAATGTGGAAATCAAGAAAGAGTGGAAATTGAAATATTTATGGAAGACTTAATTACTGTAGATGAAGTTCAACAACTAACAGTTAAGATAGCAGGTGATGAGATAAAACAGTGATGTATAATCAATCTTCAGGAAAGCCTCCAGGAATAAATCATATTCCTGTAAAAGTTTGGAAATTAGGATGGAAGAAACTGATAGAGATCTTAATATTTTGTTTAACAGTATTTTAAAAGGAGGGGGAGCACCTAAATCTTGGAAGAAAGCTATGGTGGCTCTGTTACCTAAAGATGACAAAGACCCTTCAGACCCAGCTTTATATAGACATATTTCAAGTTTAAACCACAATTATAAAGTGTTCATGTTTATACTAGCTAAATGAATAGCAAAGGTGTTACCAAAATTGATAGCTATGTATCAGCGTGATTTTGCAGAGGAGAGGCAAATATTTGACAACAATAGCAGATCAATGATGATCCAGTGAGAACCAGAATGTAAGAAAATCCCTCTATTGTTGGTGTGTCTTGATGCAGAGAAAGCCTTTGACAGAGTAAGCGGGGATTTCATGAGTAGGACTTCAGAAGTGTTCGCATTTCCTGTTACAATCATGGGGTTAATTAGAAGGATATATGAAGAATCAGAGGCAAGAATTAAAGAGGGAGGGCTCCTCTCAGTTAAGCTATGTCTGAACAGAGGAACCAGGCAGTGGTGTCATCTTCCCCTCTGTTATTTGTTTTATGTTTACAGCCTTTGGCAAAGAAAACAAGAGACTCAGAAATACAAGGCTACAATTGGTATGGTAATAAAGAAAAGCTGGCTTTATTTGTAGATGATATTATTTTGTACCTGATAAATCCAGAAAAGTACATCTGAGTGTTTTGTGGAATATTTTGAGAAAGTTTTAAGTCTTTTAGGTATAAAACATTAATGTATATAAAACAAACTTTAAAGCCATAAATTATGTACCCACCCAAAAGTTTGAAAATGTAATAAAAAAAAATAAACCAAAGAAAAAACCTACCTGAACGGTTTAAGCAGGGGGGCAAACCCAATGCACCCCCCACCCCCACCCCCCACTCTTTAAATATACCAACTCCGAGATCACATTACAGTGCAAAAAAGGGAAATCTTCCTATTCCGCACTATAAGGAGAGCTCCGTTGAAATGTTCGAACTTTTAAAAGTTTGATCATATGGTATTGACCATATGATGTTCGAACTTTTAAGAGTTCGACAACGTGATACGGACATCACATGAATTGGTTCATTAATACCCATATTTATGGGGACATGATAAGATGAAGTGTTTACAATTATGAATTAAAAAAGACTTCTGTTATGGAAACTAAAAATATGTGGGACTGACCTGCTTTGCTCTTCTTGGGAAGGGTGATATAGCATGAGATGTGGGAAATGGCAAGGCATAAATGTTCCTGTGCCTCAACTGCTTTGTATTTCATATGATCCTAAGAGCCATACTGCCTAAATAATCAGGTGCAGTAACACAACTGAATATAGTATGTTATACAATTAAAACAATTTTGTATAGAATAACCCCTAGAGGATGCAAGATAATGTTAACACTACAGAAGAATTACTAAGATTACAGTAGTATTTTGTATCTATTCTCTCAATGAGATCTACAAAGCTGAAAAATACAAAATGTAAAATAAAAAGGTCTGTTAGAAGCTATACAGAGAGGGCAAGCTTAAAGAAGTGATAAGGGAAACTTGACACACTTTAAGGGTAAATGGCCTGGACTGCAGCTAGGGGACTGTTGTTGTTTGGATATGCAAGCCTGTTATTTCTTTGACACCATATTTTCTCTCTAGGGCTTCTTTCTTTTTAACTTTTTATACAAAAGGTAGGATTTGTCCTGCTTCATTCTAGAGGTTTTTTTTCAGGCCTTTGCACTTGACATTTATGGCTTGCAGAAACATTTTAATGGATCAAAAAGAAGGGGAGGGACCAGTCTGATGTTCAACTGTTTACTCTTGTCATCAGGGAATGTTTATGTAGGAATGAATAGCTCTGAGATCTCTATCAGTATTAGCAGACCTGAATGAGACAGCAGCAGTTTATCAAAAGCTCAAGTTAATAATAATGGACTTCCATTCTGGCTGCACATTGAGTAACAGCTTAATTCTAGCTCTCCCAGGGTGAAAAGAGAAACTTAGCAGAGAAAGCCAGTGGACCTAGATTTCTGAGTAAATTTCAGTAATTGGCTAGTAAGTGCACTGCCTGGATGGCAGGAAAAAGGAAGTGCAGAGGACCTGAAAAGAAGCGCAGAGGACATGAAGGAAAATCACCTACAAAAGGTGATGAAAAAACACTGACTGGGAAAACTACTACAGCTGTTCAGCAAAAAGCAGTGCAAGCTCCAGACATGACTTCAGTAACCTAAAGGAAAGTATAAGGCAACTGCACAAAGACTTGACCTAAATAAATGAAACAGTGATGGAGTATATCAACTCAAACAATAAAAGGCTGGAAAAAATGAAGAAGCTTTAAACAGATATTCAGATATGACGATAAAACTCCAAAATTCAGAGGTTGAAATGAAGAAAAAGCTGGCTGAATATGAGACTGCACAAGAAAAGATGTTTAAAAAAATAACAATATTAGAGGACAGAGCATATATGGAAAGCCTGAGATTTTCTGCTGTACCCAAGAAGCTGGAAATAAAAGACTGTACTAATTTTATGAAATCACAAATAAGCAACTGGACTGGTATTTCACAACAGAAATTATTAATTGAAAGGGCACATCATGTGTATGCTCCAAACCTGGCTATGAGAAAACAAAACTATGGCAGAAGGACAAAATACTAAAAGTGGGAGAGAGTAGATTATTTGTGGAGAATGACTATTCATTGTACACCAGGCAGAAGAGGAGTACATTTATTCCATTATTCAGGGAATGTCAAGAAGCAGGCATGAGATTCAAATTGCTGTACCCAGCTATCTTAAAAATATTTTCCCCGTGGAGGAACAAAATCATTTTTTGATGAAGTACATGCTAAGGAAGAAACACAAAAGTTTGTCCAACAAAATGTGAGCTGTGAAACAAAAGGAGTTTCTGCTTCTTTTTTTAACACCTTTATTGAATTATCACTTGTGACACAGGCAAATTTACATTTATATAAAAGTAATCAAGCTATATAACCTAAGCAACATTATATAAATTATTCAGTTCCTGACTTTTTTTAAAACAAGAAATATCTTTATTAAACCATCACTTATGAAATAGGCAATCATACATTTACATAAATGAAAACAAACCTCACCAACACAATCCTAGTTCCAAGCATTTTACATCACAAGCCATACTGCCATACTCCCAGGTACAAACATTATACTTCACTTATAATCTACCCAATCATTTCCAGTCAAACATTACATAGCACATTTAAGTCCTGCCTTCTTTTAAACCTCATTCCTCCCCTGTATATATTGTTCCTACAATTCCCATTTTTTTCCTATGTAGTTTGTTCCTACCCTTTTCTAAATATCTCAGTTCCAGTTGTTTTGTCTCTATTATGATATTTACTACTTCTAGTATAGCTGGTTTAGATTTTGATTTCCATTTTCTAGTAATTGCTTTTTTGGCAGCCACCATAATTAGACACAGCAAGACCTTACCATGTCTAGACAATTCCGATTCTGTATCATAGCTGAGAATCATCTGCCTCATCACACCAATCTGCCCACCCAGCATCTCTGATAGTGCATACTGTAGAGAATCCTTAAAAGTCTGCCAACTCACCACACTCTCAGAAAATATGTTCCCAATTACCTCTTTCTTCCCCGTCACACTTCCAACATTTGCTGTCTACCTGAGGGAAAATTTTCTTTAGTCTACTTGGGGTATAAAAATATCTATGTAAACATTTTCAAGCAGAAATCCTAGATCTTTTAGGTTTTGTTGCATATTTGAGAGACATACATATATCCTCCCATTGTTTCTTTGTGAATTGCTTATCCAGTCTTTCTTCTCAATCTTTTCTAACCTCCTCTAATTGATTCTTGTAGTCAGCATGCAATATTTTATATGTTCTACTAATTATTCCTTTTTATAATGGCAACTTTTGTTCTGGATTCTACTAAAAACTCTACCAGTACTGGTCTTTCATTTAGGACCTCCCCCATTTCTTACTCTTTGCCTATACTCGGATATCAATCTTTGATTAGGAAGGCAATTTCTAACTCGCAGTCCAAATAAATGCTTGGTGTCTTCCCATTCTATCATCTTTCCCTCGCTAGTTATTTGCTCCCAACACATTGGTTCCTTTGCCAGTTTTCTCCAATAAATTCCATTCCCCTCTTGCCTTTTGTCTATATCCCTAATTGCAGTCATCCCTATTGGCAGAATATCCTTTCTCCATTCCCGTGTTGGCTTAGATCTTAGGATACTTTCTGCTACTTTATAGATATAATATTATGTATAATTATTGCAATTCTCCTTAAAGGCCTGCATCCAACATTCCAGTCTCTCCTTGTTTCTTGAGCTTTCACTCTGTTTCATCATCATCCCTTTCCACTTTGAATTATATTTTTCTGCTTGTGCTATGTATAGGAGCCTTAACTGTGTAGCTCTGAAATACCCCTTCAGATTGGGTAAGCCCAATCTGCTCTGTTCTCCTGGAAGAATCAGCTTATTACACTTGACTGTTGCTGTCTTCCCCTCCCAGATAAAGTTCTTCAGCTCTTTATTAATTGCTAGTATCCACAACTTCTCCTCTGGTTGATAAAAATATATCTGACCTGTGTATAAGACTAATGGGACTAAAACATTTTAACTTCTTGTATCTTATTATCCATATCCATATAACAGAGCTTCCATTTTCTCAGTTTTTGTATTATCTTTTATTTAGTCTCTTCCCAAATATCCTTAGCTTCCACAATGGAATCATTTTAATCCATACTCCTAAATACTTCATTTTAACATGTCCCCACAAATATGGATATTGATGAACCAATTCATATGGGGGTACATAATTTACCACTATTGCCTTTGTTTTAGCTTCATTAATTTTGTATCCCAAAAAGATCTGAAACTGTCTCAAAATGTTCCACAACACTGTAATGCCTCTTTCTGGTTTTGTCAGGTATAAAATTATATAATCTGCAAATAGAGCTATCTTTTCTTGACTACAATAACAATTATATCCTTGAATTTCTGAGTCTCTTATTTTCTTTGCCAGTGGTTCTAAATATAATGTGAATGATAAAGGAGAAAGAGAACACCCCTGCCTGGTCCCTCTGCTCAAAGAGAAGTTATCATAGAGGACTCCACTCACTTTAATTTTTGCTTCCGATCCCTCATATATCCTCATAATCAACCTCATAATTTTTTCAGGAAATGCAAATGCTTCCATTTCCCTGCTCATTAAGCCCCAGCTTACTCTGTCAAATGCTTTCCTGCATCAAGACCCACCAACAGCAATGATATTTTCTTACATTCTGCATCCCTCTGGATCAACAATGTTCTGTTTATGTTGTCTAATGTTTGCCTCCCCTCCACAAAACTACATTGATCCATATCAGATCTATATTACAATGTCAAACTAAAACAAGTTTGAATGTTGTAATATCAAACCCTAAAGTCAGAAAGTGGAAAATAGTGAAGCCACGGCACATCGCCTTTTTTTTCCGGGAAAAAAATGGTGGGCCATTTTCGGGGCTTTGCTATTTCCTCCACTGTGGTGCGATCTCGGAGTTGGTATATTTAAGTAGGGGGGTGTAGGGGTCAAAGTCCCCCACTTCAGTTTACGTTTAAGGTTAAGTTTTTTCCTTATCACGGAACAGCGATTCTTTTTCCCTGGAGAAAAAATCCCTGTTCTGTGCTTTCGGTTTTGTTGGCTTTCGAACATAACGGTTCGATATTACAACAATCAAACTTCGACTTTGTGATGTAGACCCTCCATATCTATCAATTTTGACATTACTTTTGCCATTCTTTTAGCCATTATAGACATGAACACTTTATAATCATGGTTTAATATTGAAATGGGCCTGTATGAAGCTGGATATGATGGATCTTTATCCACTTTAGGTATTGCAGCTACCACCACTTTCTTCTAGGATGTTGGTACTTCTCCTCCTCTTAAAATACTGTTAAGCAAAACCTTCCAGATCTTTATCAGTTGTTTCCCCTCCTAGATGCCAAACTTCCACAGGAATACCATCTATTCTTGGGGACTTTCCTGTAGATTGGTTATTCATCACAATGTTTAATCTCATCTCCTCCTATCCTAACCATTAGTAATTGAGCCTCATCTACCTCTAACTTTGGCATATTTAATTTTTCCATAAACATTTCCATTTGTATCTCCTTGATTTCCATATTTCTCTGCTTTATACAGACTTTCATAGAAATTACGAAATGTTTCTAATACCTCTGCAGGGTCTCTTGTTACCTTCCTTGTTATAGGCTCCCTATGCTTGGTGAAAGCCCTTTCTACTTTCTGTTGCTTGAGTCATTGTGCTAAAAGATTTTCTGCTCTAGTGTTATTATCAAAAAACAGTTGCTAAATGGCAATCTTTCTAAACTCGTGTATATTACCAAGGTAGTCCATCATTTTCTGCTTAGCATTCTGCAGTTGATCCTCTTCTTGTTCAATGAAATTCTCCATTCTGCAATACTTTAACATTTGTCAAGCCCTCTAAATAATTCTTGTTACTTCTTAATCATATCTCCCATTCTTTTATTTCCAGCCTATTTTTAAATGCCACCTTAATTGTATCCCACTCCCTTGCTATATTTTCAGAAGTAATTCCTTTCCTCTCAAATAGCTCCTGAAATCCACTACCCATTCCTTAAATTCCCTCTCTGGTCAACAGGTAGGTGGGAAAGCAACAGTGTCTCATTTTATTTCATTGCCCTGTGTTTTTATTTTAGTTATTATTGGTGCATGATCTGAAATAGTTATTGGGTGTGTATCAAGACCTTCAATTGAATGCATATGTTTCTGTGAAATATAAAATATGTCTAGCCTAGCCTAGTTTTTCTATGTTGGGGAATAATATGTAAATTCACTCCGAACTCCTATTACTAAATTCACATTTTCCATGCCAAATATTTTCATAAATTTCTTCAAAAGTCTACCGTCCTCTGTTATACTTTCCCTTCTGGGCCCCCTAGACACACCTTCACTGCTGCAAATCAAATTCCAGTCCCCACCTATAAGTAATATTCCTTTCTGAAAACTGATTATTTCTCCCAGAATTTTCTTAAGCTCCATTATAGCAGTTTTTGGTGGAATATACATACATGCCAGTGCAATCCTCCTCCCATGTCAGTAGCCTCTTAGCATTACAAATCTGCTATTATTACCTTTTTTATCATCTTCTATCACTATTGGAGCTTCTCTTGCAATTAATATAGGTACTCCTCTTTTCTTCTGTCCCAGATATTCTTAAGAATAACCATTCTGAAAACCTTTCTTTATCAAATTCACATGTTCAGTTCTTTCCAAGTGTGTCTCCTTTAACATAGCTATTTGTAATCTACATTTTTATATGGTTCACTATTCTTTCTTTTTTGTATTTATCTGTGAGACCATTGACATTTAAAGACATTACAGAAAGCATAATTGTATTAAAAAGTTATTATTCCACGTTTTATGTATAATACCTTTTTGTTAAATGTCTAGTTCCAGCTTTTGTGTTACACACATACACTGTTTAGCTGTTTCATTTACTTGCTTTCTCTTAACACTTGTTACTAAATTACTCTAACATCCTTAATCCAGTCATTCCTCCAGGCAAGAATAAGAAAAAGCACATTATTTTTTCTTTTGTCATGCTTTTGAACCAGGCTTTTTTTACATTGTAGTGTTGACATTTCATAAAACTTAACAGGAAGAAAGAGAAAGGAAATAAAGAAAGAGGAAAAAAAACAGCAGCATCTATTTACAATCCCCATTACACTTAAAAAATAACTGAAAAAAAACTTACTTGATAGCATGCAAGGAAATCATACACCACAAAAATACTACTATTAAGAAGAAAATGTTTTCTTTACTTACGGTTAGCTTTCTCCCCTCTCATCCCCTCCCCAAAGCATTTTTCCAAATATTACTGGCATGAAGTAGGGCATATACTTTATAGTCCCCCACAAGTCCAAATAATTCTGAAAAAATCCAATATTTCCTGATTTTCTTGTTCTATCATATTTTTCAAATATAATTATTGCATTGTAATCCCACATTAAGCTACTGGTTGTATTACTATTTATCTCCATCTTCCAAATCCAGTCTTTGCTTCATTTCCAATGTACTCAAAATTCTTCTAGTCAACTCTCATGCTCCCTTCTTCTCTCCAACATTCTCCATTGAAACAGTGGGAAATGTTTCACTGGTACAGTCTCTCTGTGGGCTTTATGGCCAGAAGAACAAGAAGCAGAATCTCCTTCTGTTTCATAACTCACTTTTTGTTGGACAAACTTTTGTATTTCCTCCTTAGTATGTATGTCATCAAAAAAGGATTTTGTCCATCCTGGGAAGAATACCTTGAAGAAAACTAGGCACAGCAGTTTGAATCTCACACCTGCATCTCAACTTCCTTGAATAGTGGAATGAATTTAGTCCACCTCTGCCTGGTGTACAATAAGTAATCATTCTCCACTAACACTCTGCTGTCTCCCACTTTTAGTATTTTGTCCTGCCACAGTCTTGTCAGAATCAACTCTTTTACTATTAAAGGTCTAAGTTGATTTCTCATAGCAAGGTTTGGAGTGTATACACAATGTCCCCTTTCAACTAACAACTCCTGTTGTGGAATACCACTTCAGTTACTTATTTGTGCTTTCATAAAATTAATGCAGTCTGTTCCTTCCAACTTCTCTGGTATAGCTGAAAATCTCAAATTTTCCCTATGTGCTCTGTCCTTTAATTCTAGTATTTTTTTAAATATCTTCCTGAATAGTGTCATATTCAGCCAGCATTTTCTTAATTTCAAACTCTGATTTTTTGCAGCTTGGTCACTTCATCTGAATATCCATTTAAAACTTCTTCCATTTTTTCCAGTCTTTTGTTGTTTGTGTTGATATACACTGTCATTGTTTCCTTTATTTTAACCAGATCTGTATGCAATTATCTTATCTTCCCATAGGTTATTGGAAGTCATGTCTGGAGGTTGTATTGCTTTTTGCTGAACAGCTGCAAAACTTTCCCTAGTCAGTGTTTATTCATCACTTTTTTGCAGCTGATTGTTTTCCAGGTACTCTGTATTTCTTTTTCCTGGCATCAAGACAGTCTATCCAGTTAGTGAAATGTGCCCATAAACACAAAAGTCTACTGGCCTTCTCTGTTGAGTTTTTGTTTTCAAACTGAGAGATCTAGAGTTAAGCTGTTACTCAATATGCAGCCATCTTGGAAGTGGGAGATTCCACTTATTGTTCTTCTGGTAATAAAGATCACAGAGAGACTGTGCTAGTAAAAGATTTTCCAATGTTTCAACAGAAAATGCTTGAGAGAGGGGAAAAAGCAAGAGTTGAATAGAAGAATCGAGAGTACACTAGAAATGAAGCACCTTAAGAGATGGAGATGAACAGGAATAGAACAAGAAAATCTGGAAATGTTGAACATTCTTGTACTTTGTTAAACTTGTAAGGGACTGTAACACATATGCCCTACTTCATGTCATTAATGTTTGGAGAATAAAATCAGTTACTTGTAAATTGACAGATGTTGGATTACAAAGCAATAATTATATTTGTGAGGCATGACAGAACAAGAAGACCTAGAAATATTGGACATTTTGGACTTTGTTAAACTTGTAGGCAACTCTAAAGCATATGACCAACTTCATGCCATTAATGTTCAGAAAAATACTCAAGAAAGGGGAAGAGCATGGAGAAAGTTAACTTTAAGTAAAACAATTTTTTTTCTTAATAGTACTATTTAAAAGTTTTTTTTCGGTTATTTATAAGTGTAATATTAACACTAATGTAAATAGGTGTTCCTGTTTTTTTTTCTTCTTCTACTTTTTTTCTTTTTCCCTTCTCTCTTCCTCCTTGTTCAGTTTTAAGAAATGTAGACATTGCAATGTATAAAAAAGATCTGTCTAAAACAGCATGACAAAAGACAAATTAGTGTGCTATTTTTATTCTTACATAGGGGAATGACTGGGTTAAGGCCATTAGCTTCATCTAGTAACACATTTTAAGAGAAAGCAAGTAAATAAAAAATGATTATTGAATATTATAAGGCTTTTTCTAGTAAACAGTTTTGTGTCTGGTTCTCATGTTTCTAGCAGACAGTCTGATAAAGAGAAATGGCTTGAAAAAAAATGTTTTCTGAAAGCATTCAAGTATTTTCCCAGCTGAGAGCACTATAAAGATAAGACAAAACCAGACAGAACTTAATAGAACCACAGGCTATACCATGCGTCCTAGCATGGATAACCTTTCTTTTAGGTTATCTTAAGTCTGTATGTGTGGCTGCCAGTTTGGAACATTTGATCCTATTAAGAGGGTACAACTTCAGTATTCAAAGATGTACATGTGTGTATGATTATGACGTTAAAAGATTTAGGAGTATTGGCAGTGTGTTTGTATTTTTGTTGACGGTTTTCAACAAAACAAAAGGTTCTGTAAGATGCAGCATAGGCTCACCTGGAGATGACAAGAAACAACTTTATAAATGATTAGCCTGCTAAATAGTATGTGCATATAACACAAACTCTTGAACTAGACATTTAACAAAAAAGTTATTTTACATAAAAGGTGGGAATAATATTTTTCAAGAATATAATGCTTTCTGTAATGTCTTTAAATGTTAATGGTCTCACAGATAAATGCAAAAAATAAAGAGTAGTGAACTATATTAAAAAACAAAAAGTGCAAATAGTTATGCTACAGGAGACGCATTTTGAAAGAACTGAACATGTGAATTTGATAAAGAAAGGTTTTCAGGATGGAATACCTGAGACAAGGAAAAGAGGAGTACTTATATTAATTGCAAGAGGAGCTCTAATAGTTACAGAAGAGGATAAAAAAGATAATAATGGTAGATTTCTAGTACTAGGGGCTATTGGCAAGGGAGGAGGATTACACTGGCATGTATTTATATTCAACCAAAAACTGCTATAATGGAGCTTAAGAAAATTCTGGAAGAAATAATCAGCTTTCAGGAAGGAATATTACTTATAGGTGGGGACTGGAATTTGATTTCCAACAGTGAAGATGTGTCTGGGGGGGCCCAGAAGAGAAAATATAACAAAGAAGGGTAGATTCTTAAGGAAACCTATGAAAATACTTGGAATGGAAGATGTGAATTTAGTAGCAGGAGTTTGGAGTGAATTTACATATTATTCCCTATGATGTAAAAACTGGGCTAGGCTAGACAGCATTTACATTTCACAGGAACATTAGTCATAGGAGACTCCATTTTGAGACACACAGATGTGCCCCTCACCAGGCTGGATAAGGAAAAAGTAATGGTTTGTTGTTTGCCAGGTGCAAGAATCTGCCATATCACACATGCACTCAAGTCTCTCAACAACAGCTACTGTTATGACTCTGTTATAGTCCATGTTGGTATGAATGACTTGAGATATACCTCCCTGGACTATATGAAGACAGACATGACTGAGCGCGCTGAATATGTGTCCCAAGCAGGTATGTCCCTAGCCTTAAGCAGCATTCAACCATCACCCAGAATGATGCCTAAATACAAACAGAAAATGATTGCGTTTAACAATTGGCTTAGTTTCTGGTGTCATTCCAAGGGGATCCAGCACCTGACAGCCTGGGAAGGCATGACTGACAAACCACAATGCTTTGCCAGAGATGGCCTGCATCTATCGCTCTTGGGTTTAAGGCCACTGCCAAAGGCTGTTGCCTCCCCCGTAGTGCCTTTTTCGGCAATTCCATGAGGTCAAAACTACCAACATGAAAATTTCATCAAAACACAAATTAAAGGTCATGCTGTTAAACTCTAGAGTCTAAACATGAAACTGCCCTCATTTGAAGCATTCTTAACTCTGGAAGATGCTGACATCTGTGCAGTCACAGAAATCTGGTTCAAAGCTGTGGCGAGCACCCCAGCCATACCAGGTTACTCATCCTATCATACATTCAGACCCCAAACTGTGGGCAGCAAAGCAAAAGGAGGTAGAGTTTCAATATGTATTAAAGACATACATACCACCAGGCTGGTCAAACAGTATGACACACAGGAGACACTCCAGATTCAGTTAACCATTGTCAAGACCCCTGTTCAAATAATAGCTAGCTACAGGCCCCCAACTTTGATTCAAGATGCCCAAGCCACCTATCTGGACCTCTTTGAATCTATCAACATTCAACCCTTTACCTTGATCCTGGATCCTCATGCCAAAACACAAATGCCCAGTGATTCCTTGATTTTGTCAATTCAAATCCCTTGGACCACCTGGTCAACACACCCACAAAAGGTGATAATATCTTCGCCTTGGTAGTAACCAACATGAGTAACCACTGCAGCATTCCTACATTGTTATCCTCCCTGGTACGATCTGACCACAAAGCAGTCACTTTTGAAGTCAGCATCTCCCCCAACCCCTGCCACCTTGCTAGGGTCAAACATAAAAACTTCTCCAAAGCTGATTACAACCTCTTAAGAGAAGGTATAAACAGCTTCACAGCCCCCTCCCACTCTGTAGGAACTGACACAAATGTCCAAACCTACACCAAAGTACTATAAGAGCATTTATATAGCTACATGAAATCAGGAATACCCAACAAGACAAAATCCTCCTCCTCAAGAAAGAATAAACCTGTCTGGTGGACATCTGCAATAAATAAACTCTATAATAAAAGAAAAAAATTGCTGTCCAGGACCAAGAAGGAGCAGGTGCCTAATTTGAAGAGGTCTCTCATTAGCCTGAGCAAGCAAATAAGAGCACTAGTGAAATCCTCCAAAGCAAACCAAACTAGCCAAATCTACTAAAGACAATCATAATGCCTTCTTCACATATGTCCACAATCTCAAAAGAAGTACTCAAATATGCTCAGAACTGGTGGTCAAGGACACCACATACACAAACGCTGTAGATACAGCCAACCTGCTGGCAGACAGGCTCAGCAAAAACTTCACACTTCTGTTCCCTCCATCAGTACATCAGGACATCCCTAGCACCTGCCCCCTTATCTCCAGGGAGCAAGTCATCACTGCCCTCTCAAAGGCAAACACTACAGCATCCATGGGACCCAATAACATCCTTGGCTGCATCCTCAGGCAGGAACTTGCAGCACCATTAGGCACCCTATTCAACCAAAGCCTAAGTACCGGCTTCATTCCAGCTGAGTGGAGGACAGCCATTGCCATCCCTTTGCACAAAGGTGGAGTGTCCACCGATCCAGGAAATTATAGACCCATCAATCTAACTAGCCTGATCTGCAAGGCCATGGAACAGATTATCATGGACCTCATTAACAAAGACATTGGCAACCTCCAAATGCTTGATCCCACTCAGTTTGGTTTCATCATTGGGAGGTTGTGCCTGTTAAATTTGGTTGACCTCTTTGAGGCAGTCACCAAAGCCATGGATGAGGGGAAGATGGTGCAGACCACCTACCTTGACCTGGTCAAAGCCTTCAATACTCTTCCCCACTCAGGTATAATACATAAGCTCTCTCAACTAGTCATCAATCCATATGTTACTAGATGGATAGCAAACTGGCTCTCTGATAGAACCCACCTAGTCAAAATAGGGGAAGCCACCTTAAGCAGTAGACCTGTAATGAGTGGTGTGCCCAGGGATCAGTCTTAGGGCCTCTATTGTTTGGGATATACTTTTCTGAGGTGCAGGCCAAAACCAGTGGAATACGTCTGACCAAGTTTGCAGATGACTTCAAGCTGGGTGCTGTCATCAATTCCCCTAGTCATGTGGGCATCCTCCAAGAGAGTCTCACCCAAACAAATGATTGGTGCCAGAAACATGGCCTCAAACTGAATGCAAAAAAATTGCATCATCATCATCCCCTTTGGGGAGAGTTATGCCCCCACAAATTATCACATTAATAACAATGTACTAAGCAAACAATTAGTCATGAGGGACTTGGGCAACCAGGTTGACAGCTTACTGACTTTTGACTACCATATTGCCTCTGTTGTATGTAAAGCTTTCTGCATGGCCCCCCCCCCTCATTAGGAAGGGTATCTCATCCAGAGACAAGGAGGCATAACATCCCTGTATTCTTCCCTTATAAGACCCATTAATGAGTACAAAGCTCCTTTCAGCATGTACCTCACAAAGCACACGCAGCAGCTGGAGAGACCATAGAGGTTCCTCACCAGGAGAATCCAGGGCCTCAAACACAGGCCCTACACAAATAGGCTAAAAGCTCTTTCCCTCTACTCAGTCTCATATAGACTCAGAGGTGACCTCTATCTGGCATACAAAGCAATTTTAGACCCTGCCTTGATGGGACTGCTGCATATCCACAAGACAAACTCCACTCAAGTAACCCATATGTGTGACCTCAACCTGGTCTGTGAAATCAATGGGAGTTGTTAGTGGGACAGATTTGTGTCCCAGAGACTCCCACTTCTGTGGAATAGACTCCCTCTTCATGTCAAGCAGAGTACTTCTTTAACCCTTTTTAAGCACAACCTGCATAACTGGATGGGGAACAGAAAATACACCCCTGGGATTCTACCTGTGTTCCTGTTGGACAGGGGCATTGGATGCTGACTTGTCGGAACATGGGCTAAATTCTTGGCTAGGCTTGTAAGGGCCTCAGGGCCAATAGCCTAGTAACTTCCTATGAGCCTATTTAATTGAAGGTCTTGATATGCACCCAATAACAATTTCAGATCATGCGCCAGTAATAACTAAAATAAAAATGCAAGGTAATGAAATAAAAATGAGATATTGGTGCTTCCCCACCTATCTGTTGATAAGAAAGGAATTTAAAGAATGGGTAGTGGAAATTATTCAGGAGCTATTAGAGAAGATAGAATTTTATCCTGAAAATATAGCTAGGGAATGGATTAAATTAAAGTGGAGTTTATAAAAGAGGCTGGAAATAAAAGAAAGGGAGATATGGTTAAGAAGTAACAAGAATTATATAGAGTGACTGACAAATGTTAAAGTATTGCAAATAGGGGAATTCTCACAGATTACCTCAATAATATGCATGAGTTTAGAAAGATTGCTCTTAAGCAACTGTGTTTTGATAATAACTCTAGAGCACAAAAACTTTTAGCACAATGACTCAGGCAACAGAATGTAGAAAGTGCTGTCACCAAGCGTAGGGAGCATATAACAAGGAAGATAACAAGGGATCCTGTAGAAGTATTAGAAATATTTTGGAAATTCTATGAAAGTCTTACAAAGCAGAGAAATATGGAAATCAAGAAAATGTACAAATGGAAATGTTTATGGAAGTATTATATATGCCAAGGTTAGAGGTAGATGAGGCTCAATTACTAACAGTTAGTGTAGGAGGAGATGAGATAAAAATGGTAATATATACCCAGTCCACAGGAAAGTCCCCAGGAATAGATGGTATAACTGTGGAAGTTTACAAGCTAGGATGGAAAAAACTGATAGAGATCTGGAAAGATTAGCTTAACAGTATTGTAAGAGGAGGAGAAGTACCAACATCCTGGAAGAAAGCAGTGGTGGTCCTAATACCGAAAGATGGTAAAGACTAATCAGATCCTGCTTCATACAGGCCCATTTCAGTACTAAACCATGATTATAAAGTGTTTATGTCTATAATGGCTAAAAGAATTGCAAAAGTGATGCCAAATTTGATATATATGGATCAGTGTGGTTTAGTGGAGGGGAAGCAAACATTTGACAATATAAACAGAACACTGTTGATCCAGATGGAAGCAGAATGCAAGAAAATATCATTGTTGTTGGTGGATCTTGATACAGAGAAAGCATTTGACAGAGAAAGCTGGAACTTTATGAGCAGTGCAATGGAAGCATTTGAATTCCCTGTTAAAATTATGAGGTTGATTAGAAGGATATATGATGGATCAGAGTTGCAAATTAAAGTGGGTGGGTTCCTCTCTGATCATTTCTACTTGAGCAAAGGAACCAGACAGTGGTGTCCTCTCTCCCCTTTGTTGTTTGCATGATATTTAGAACCACTGGTAAATAAAATAAAGGACTCAGAAATTCAAGGATATACTTGGTATAGTAGTCAAGAAAAGCTGGCTCTATTTGCAGATGATATTATTTTATACTTGACAAAACCAGAAATGGACATTACAGTGTTGTGGAACATATTGAGACAGTTTCAGATCTTTTCAGGATACAAAATTAATGAAGCTAAAATGAAGGCAATAGCAGTAAATTATGTACCCACATATGAACTGGTTCAGCAATATCCATATGTATGGAAACATGATAAAATAAAATATTTAGGTGTATTGATTAAAAATTATTCCAGTGTGGCAGCTAAGGATATGTAGGAAGAGATTAAACAAAAGATAATTCAAAAACTGAGAAAATAGAAGCTCTGTTACATGGATACAGACAGTAAGATACAAGCAATTAAAATGTTTTTAGTTCCTTTAGTCTTGTACATAGGACAGGCATATTTTTATCAACCAGAGGAGAAGTTGTGGATAGCAGTTAATAAAGAGCTGAAGAATTTTATCTGGGAGGGGAAGATGGCAAGAGTCAAGTGGGATTATCTTATTCTTCCAATAGAACAAGGCAGATTGGGATTACCAGATTTGAAGGGGTATTTCAGAGCAACACATTTAAGGCTCCTATATACAGCACAAATGGGGGAAGCTCAAAAAACAAAGAGAGACTGGGATTTTGGATGCAGACCTTTAAGGAAATAACAATAATCATACAGACTATTGCATTCATAAAGTAGCAGAAAGTGTTCTAAGAACTAAGCCAACATGGAAGTGGAGAAAGGAGATTCTGCCAATAGGGATGACTGCAGTTAGGGATACAGACAATAGACAAGAGGGGGCTAGAATTTATTGGAGAAAACTAGCAAAGGAACCAAGATATTGGGAGCAAATAACTAGAGAGGGAGAGGTAATAGAATGAGAAGACACCAAGAACTTGTTTGCACTGCAGGTTAGAGATTACCTTCCTATCAAAGATTGATATCAGAGTATAGGCAAATAGAAAGAAATGGGGGGGGTCCTAAATGAAAGAAAGGAACTGTTAGAGTTTTTAGTAGAGTCTAGAAAAGAAGTTGGTGTTAAGAAAGGAATAATTAATAGAGCATATAAAATATTGCATGATAACTATAAGAATCAATCAGAGGATGTTAGAAAGGATTGGGAAGAGAGACTGGATAAGCATTTCACAAATAAACAATGGGGATATATATATATGTCTTCCAAATATGCAACAAAGTCTAGAAGATTTAGGATCTTTGCTAGGAAGTGCTTACATGTATATTTTATACCCCAAGTAGACGCCAAAGAATTTTTCATCAGGTAGACAGCAAATGTTGGAGGTGTGATGGGAAAGAAAGAGTTAAATGGGAACATATTTTCTGGGAGAGTAATGAGTTGGCAGACTTTAAAGATTACCTGCAGAGTACTCTGTTGGAGATAATTGGTGATCAAAGTGGTATAACTAAGGAAATTATTTTTGAGCTATAATACAGCCTCTATATCAGATGATTGAATGTTTAGTTATGCAAATAACTAAACATTGATCACTAATAATCACACACACAAAACATCAAACGGCAGTTTCCACTCAGGGAAACAATGCCTAGACATATTAAGGCCTTGCTGAGTCTAATTATGATGACTGTCAAAAAAGCAATTACTAGAAAATGGAAATCAATGTCTAAGCCAACTTTACTAGAAGTAGTGAAGATAGTAACAGGGATAAAACAACTGGAATTGGGATCTTTAGAAAAAGTTAGGAGGAAATTACATAGCAAAATGGGAATTGTGGGATCAATACATGCAGAGGATGAATGAGGTTAAAATAAGGCAGGATTTGAATGAGTCATGTAATGTATGACTGGCAATGACTGGATATATTATAAGTGATGCATAATGTTTGCAGCTACAGTTGTATCAGCATGGTTTGTAATGTATAATGCTTGCAACTGAAATTGTGTCGGTATGGTTTATTCATGGAACATGAAACAAAAATGAAATATTAGGCCTCTCAAGGAGCTGAGAATCTAGCTGTTAAGGCAGTACATGCCAACATCCTCAGTAGGTGCAATGCAACAAGAACGAATCAGGTGTTTGGCAGATTTGAGTTTCTCTAGGAGAATCATACCTCTTTTTAGGCAAGATCTCCATTTATAATGTTTTTCATATAGGTCAATTTTTCATTAAAATATATATTCAGGAGAAAAACAGGGATCAAAGGTCACCCTCGGAATCTAGAACTAAGCAGAAAAAAATTAATTTCTAATTTGTCTAGCAGTCATCTTCTTCCACTGAGCTTGAAGATGTAGCAAGAGGGAAAATCCTTGTTGTTCATTTACGCAACTCCTGAAGTGGATGACTGAAAGTGTGGAATTTTGAGTCAATTCCTTTAGCAAATTAAAATATTCCCTAACAAACATACAGCAGTCAATTTCAGGGGACAGATGGCAGAACAAAAGTGGATATCTATGGACAAGTATCCTCAATTTATACATCTGGATCTTGGCTGGAACAATTTCAGAAATACAAAAATAAACATACTAAATAGGATATCAGGCACCCAGAAGGCAGGTATCACAATTAAAACAGTTGCAAAACAGAATGTCTGATATAGAGAAAGAAAAGTAGTTACTGAATCCTAGATGGATACTAAATCCATGGTAAATGCGTACTTGGATGACTGAGGCCTAGCATCCAAGATGAGATCTAATTTAGTAGATGAATAGGTCTTGAAATTATGTAACATCACGATAATTGCTGAAAATCAGTAAAACCAGAGTAAACTTCAACAGTCAGAATAAAGGAGTGCACCTGTGAACCATCAACCAAAATGTAAGGGTTTTTGCTCAGCAAAAATGTCTTGGGTCCTTAGATCAGCAATGACATACCTATTAAATCTGAAAAGTTTATATTTCTGACAGACTATCCAATTTCCTTTCCCTTAACCTCTCTCAGAATGTCTTATCTTTCTGTTTTCTGTTTAGGAAGAGGAAGATGAGGAATGAATTCAGAGAAACGAAAAAAATAAAATCTTTATTTTCCTGTGTTAAAAAGGTCTGTAAATTTTCTGGTTCTTTTATTAAGGGTTTTCAACTGAATTTTACCATGCTCACAGTAGTCAGGAGTATGCTCTTCCACCAGAAAACAAAATAAAATAAAACAAAAAAAATCATTTGTGATGAATTCTTTAACAGGCATCTAACACTCACAGATGTATCTGCTGATACATTTAACCGAGTTAATCACTAATACCCAAGATAACTCCAAGAATATGTAAAGCACTAAAAGTATAAATTTTTTTAAAGAAGTAAATATTAAGGATATCTATTAGGGCTTGAAAAAATACTAATGTCCTACGGAACACCCATCCAAGAACAGTGTTGCAATGTAAGGTGCAAAGTGCACTCTCTACTGTAGCTATTTTTCTCTAGAAGTCATGGCTAAAAACTACCTAGTCTCATGGTCATAGGGTACCCACTAATAAATATATCAGGCCAAGGGAGTACATCTGCACTAGTTGCTATCCCCATACAGAACTGTAACCCCTTATAGCAATGATCTTTGTGATGGGCATTCATAGTATTACTTAATGAAACTGTGTAGTACATAGAGACTTGTGACTGTGCTATGAAATTAGGAGAAAGATAAACTTGGTCAGTGCTTCCCTAGCTGGCCAGTAAACAATAGTGCCAAAAGGTAAACCAGCTTTTACTTCACTATCACACTTGTAGCCAGAAAGTGTGGCAGTATGAAGTGTCTAACAGCTTATAAAGCCATTAGATCCACAGAGTGTCTAACAGCTTATAAAGCCATTAGATACACAGAGGAGCACTTTGTTTCTGCCTGCTATCTGTGTGACAGAGCTAAAGTGTTCTACCTTCTTTGAAAGATGGTAAAGCACTTCACAGTCCTGTACTTGTTTTCCTGTAACGAGCAGTACACTGAGCAGGCAAAGCTGCATGCACTACAAAGAATTAAACTGCATCTCCAGTCATAACATTCTATGGTGAGCTCTCAACATAGATGCCAAGATTTACCTTTAGACCTTCGTTCTTCAGGTGAATTTCTTGGCATCCATGTGTCAGACACATAATAGCCTTTTTATGATTCGAGACCTCCTCATTCTGTATGCTGTAGCTGAAAAGAGCTAAGTGTGAACTTGACTTCTTACAACCCAGAATGCTTATACTTGTCCATTTCCATACACAGTCCTTCATCATCTGTTAAGATAATCCATTTGATTCATTTCAGTTATCCACCTAATCAGTCAGTCAATAAATAACCCAGTGGCTCTGGTGGATGCAAATCTGTATAAGGACATGTAGAAAGTTGTCACCATGGTGGCATTGTCACCGTCTACAGATGCAAAACAAGGACTGTGTTGCATCAGAGCAAGTTGTCTGTCATGCACATAATTTCTCTTGCACATTTCCAGTCTCTGAGCAGAGAAGAAAGGCAAATTTCATGAAGACCTTTGACGGATGTGTCTAAAGAGCAAACCGTGTCAGAAGCAGTAAGGGTTCACCAAAAGCAGACCCTGCTGCTACATGCTCCCACTTTCCAGTCACTCATTTAAAGGCATGCTAACTGATGCATTTCATCTTTAAATATGTACACTTGAACAACGATAAGTATGCAATAATAGAAAGTATAACCTATCTTTATGAACCTTAAACTTTTTCTTAGCTGACATATGGTCAGGGAAATACTGGTCATTGTAGGGACTTTAAAACAGCATTACTCTTCCATCTAAGGACAATGCAGTCTCAGCCATGGACTAATATATTTTGGTTCTTTACTGGTATTACCGTCTCCTGAATCTCCAGTTCTGGCTTATTGGCAATCTTTCTGGGAAACATTCTCCCCAAGAAGAGAATCAATACACTTTTTGATGGTGGTATTGATTGTTCATGCACAGTTATTTCAATATTAAGTAAATCTCAGTCAACCTTTCTTCAAGTGTGGGATATTCCAAACTGTAGTTATGACGTAGCATTGAAGAGGTCCAAGTACAAAACTGTAGATATATATATATATATATATATATATATATATATATATATATATATATATATATATATATATACCACATGCTGAAAATATAAACTAGTCAAGGCTATAAATGAAAAGCTCACATTAGTTACTCACTTTGTTCAAGCTACTGGGACAGTGAAAGGTGCAGCTTGGGAGGTAGTCATCATAACAGAAGATGACTGAATCATCTTCTCTTCACAGTTTTAAATACATTACTGCCCTCCCCAAAAGGCCCACCTGATTCAAATTATTCCCAGGCCAGAGTCAGCAACACTCCTAGGTAAGCTGATGTAGCTTTGGCCAAGCAGAATGGGACAACTGTGTCCCTAGGGCTGGGACCCAATTTTAGAGCTCAGAACCACCCCTAATAGAAATGAACTCAGTAGAAAAAATTCAAAGGACAAGATAAATAGCATTTGGACTCTCACCCCTTGAGATATAATATCCCACTCTACACTTAACCTGTCCCAAAGTGAAAAAACAAGAAGTTAACAAACTCTGTCAAGAGAACTTGCCATACTGACATACAAGTGACAACAGGCTTCACCAGTATATTGAGTAATAAATAAAAGCAAACTCAGTCAATATATATACACTGACACAGCCTCAGTTCTTATGTCACTAATTTACATAACAGGCTAGATAAGGTTGTAAAAGGTCTTAATCACCATTCAGGTCTTACAGATGAGGATCCAATCTGTATAAAGCATAAGAACTTAAGCACCACAAAACAATTAAATCATTCACACCCAACAGCTGTGGAAATGTTCACCTCTAAAAATCTCGGTTCCTATTAAATGATCGCAGGTGCATTCTTTCGAATGTGTCTTGATCGAACTTGAAAGCAGGAAAAGGCAAAATAGTGAAACAGCATATAATCAAATTCTTTCCCTGGGAAAGAAATCACTTGGCTGCTTCCATTACTTTGCTGTTTTTATGACTGTAGTGCGATCTCGGAGTTGGTATATTTAAGTAGGGAGGGTGGCGGTATAATGTTTTAAAATGTTTTGTTTTGTTTTGTTTTGTGGAACAGCGATTTTAATCACTGTTCTAAGCATTTGAGATTGTAAGCTTTTGCTTACATGGGTTCGATAAATCATCGTTCGCTTTTTTAAGTGTTCGATGATTTAACATAGACCCTAAAAATCTAAATGCAGTGTTAAATTTCTGATACTTTTCTGAAAAATTGAATGAAAAACCTTAAGTCAGATATAAATATTTAATAAAAAGACATATTGTTGTTCAGTAAAAACCTCATCTTTAAAATAAATTAATGCATTTTAAGTCATTATGTCAATAGTATGCAAACATTTTAGGCTTGTATTTCTCTGATTTTTTTCAAACAACTGTCTGCGTCTTGGAAACTATACAAGCCAGAAACACACACTTTTGTTCAACCACACGTCAACTTTGATATGATGACAAAAACGTTCTTCTTTAATGTTTGCTTTTGAGATGTTTGTAAAATATAAAAATAATTCACAGCAACATAGTTGTCACTCTTGCCTCGCAGGGTTTGATTCTCTGGATCACTTCTCAGCTGGGGTACTTTCTGCATGGGACTGCATGTCCATCCTGTGTCTGCATGGTTCTTTATTGGATGTTCTGCTTTGTCCCTGAAATTTCAAAGAATTGTCACACCTCTTTCTTATAGGCATGCATTTCATATGACAATGAATGTGTGTGTGTGTGTGTGTGTGTGTGTGTGTGTGTGTGTGTGTGTGTGTGTGTGTGTGTGTGTGTATACAGCACTAGAACTATATTCTATTAAGGATAAGTTGCTATGATTTGCTCCAGTTGAGTAATTGCATAGGGTCTGGCTCCCTTCCAACCCTGCATTAGATTAAGCAGTTAAATGGAGAGTGAATGAATAAAAAAGTACGCCTTCCTGTATAATCAGCAACATAACTCACACTCAGCATCTCATAAGCAGCAAGTGATGCCCCATCACTGACACTTTTTTGCATCATCATCTAAGGTTACTAATGATACCATACTTGGACAATGGCATTATAAAAACAGAAATACTATTTATATTCACAGCAATTACCAACCCACCACCAGCATCTCCTAGTGTAGTACATTATACATGGACAGTTAAAGTGCATTTCTCTATCTTTGAGACACAATATGCCCCTCAAAATATACAGCTCATTCAGTTATCAAAATATGTATAAGGAGAGAAACACAATTTGGTTAATATCCTAACTGTGATGGACCTCAGTCATACAGCCTCACTGCTACCCTGTTTTGTCAGTATTTGGCAAACTTCTTGGTTAGTGCAACCAGCTCCACACAATGTCTTGATGTGGTTACAAGTCACTGGTGTCAGGCAGAAACACATGAAAAGGCTGGTGGATATGCTAATAAATCAACAGAAGAAGAAATCCCCTATGGTAGAACTATAGCACAAACAACGTATTATAACAAAAGGGAAACAAATACTTGTCCTGAGAAATAATCTGAATACTTCACATTACAGAAGTGAACTTAGAGGTTAAACAAGAATTTAGGAGCAAAATTAGATCTCCTGAGGAAAAGTATAAAACAAAAATTGCCACCTCTGTAATGAACAACCATAAAGCCTTTTTCAGTTAGTTTAGATATCTTAAGAACAATTAATCAAAATTGCACCAAACTAATACATAACAATAATACCCATTCAGCCCTGTGGATACAGCAAACCTACTAACAGACACATTTAGCTCAAACCTTACAACCTGTCTCCTCAAACGCAGCCCATATGCCATTGTGTCTGCACCAACCCCACAAACCACCTTAGATCAGGTCTTCAAGGCACCATCCAAAGCAAGGAACACTAGCACTTTGTAGCCAGAAAATATGCCTGGTTGCTTTTTGTTCTCAGAATGAAGCACAGTTTCATAACTTGCTAGCAAATCTGTTCAACCTCAGCTTTAAATCTGTGGTTGTCCTTCTCCACAAGGGTGGACCCACCACTGGTTCTAACATCTACACAACAATAAGCCTTAGCAACCTTATTTGTAAGGTAATGAACCACATCATTACAGAACTCATAAGCAAAGCTATTGACAGTTTATAATCCCTTAACCCAAACTAGTCTGGGTTTGTAAAAGGAAGATCCTCCCTACTAAACTTAGCAGACTTCTTTAAAAAATGCTGAGGCACTGAATGAGGACAAATCGATGAACACCACTTTGGTTGACATGGAAGAAGATCTAGAAATGTTTACACTGTTTGTTAAGCACTTCAATAAATAGTTACTTTGATTTTTAAACATTATTTGCAAACTCAAGGCAAAAATCTGCATGCACCCTATTCCCCACTGCAAGGGAATTTATTCTTTGGTTGCTTTGAAAAAAAGTATAGTACCAATGCTTCTTTCAGATAAAAGATAGTTTTCGGTGCTTATTATATTTTTATTTTTCACGTGTAGGTAAAAAGTTACAATTTATTTTAATGCCCTTCTGAAATGAATTTAGGTTGGAATTTACTAACCAAATGAATGATGTTAACACTTAACTGCTTAGATATTACTCGTAGAGGTAAAGTGGCTTACTGTACAGCTGTTAGATTATTAAAAGAAAATTCAAAAATGAATATGTTTTAAAAAGGACAAGTGGTCACACCTTCCCCTTGCACTGACAGCACATCCTAACTAAGAGTGCAAACCAGCAAGACATAATGATGTCAAAAGACTGAGGGTTCTGAGAAAACCAGCAAGAATATTTTAAATAGATTCTAAAGATTAACAAGGAAATTGCAAAAGGGCTACTGGAAAGAAAGTGTGCAACACCTTTACTAATGAATGTTTTACAAAAAGGAAAACAAAGATGACAACTTGAAGGTGTGATGAGCATAAAAAATGAAAATGAAAAAGATAAAAAGGAGGCATATTATTTTGTCACTGCATTTTCAGACTTCACAGAAAAAGTGACATGCATTATTAAAATGAACCCATTTATAATAAGATTCATTTTTTTTAAGTTTTTTGAATTCAAGTACAGAATACATGAGACAGTAGTTTTGGAGATATGCTCACAAGTAGCACATTAACTGAAAAATAAAATGTAGAGAAGAAAGTTGCATTTTCTTGTGGGTACTGCATATTAGGAGAATGTTAAACATGAAATGTGTTAACAAATGACATGATGATCTTCAGCTAGAAATCACTTGACTCGCTTCCGTAAAGGTGTAGCAGATGTTATACACTGCATATAAGAAACAAAAGTAGTAAACTGAAAACCAAAATAAAGGGGAAGTTGTATGTTCAAATATTCAATCACACTGAATGACATTAATGCAGTTAGGCAGTAAGAGAGGTACATATATGAAGACTCTTGTTAATCATGTTGCAAAGTAAAGTTTTTAACATTAGAAGCACCAATTATTGCAGAGTGGTGCATTGATACAAAGGATATATTTGCAGTTCTGAAAAATTCCAAACATTTTCATAGACTACATACTGCCTTTTTTTGTAATTTACTGTATGCATTTTGTAGTAAATAGTGAACCATTGTACACAATAAGTGAGTTGTAACTTTATAATAACTGGCTAATTAATTGATGTTAATTGATTCCATAAATATGTATAAAAAATGAGAAGTGTAAAATGACTGCTACATTACCTAGCTAACTTTTATTTTCATTACAAGATAATATAGAGCATAAACTGTTCTTGGGTTATAATAATTCATAGATACATCTTATTAGTACCAGTTTTCTGAAGCATAAACTTATTTTGACAGGTAAAACATTTATAACCCTGAGATCATTTGAAAACCAAAGCCTAAAAGACAGTCTCACGACTAGCCCAACGACATGCCACAGAGGGATGAAGCTTTGCCTATGGATTGCCTAGGTAACCATGTTCAATTAGCAGCACAGATGTCTGAGGGATGTGATGTGGGGAGAATAAGTTTGGGCACCCAACACCAGCTCAGTCAGCCTGGAAGGAGAGAGGCTGTTAGGCCTAAAGCATTGGTAATACCTATTGGTGAGTCTGTGTATCACCTACTTGTATTGGTTAATCTGCCTCAAGCTGGGTCAGGCAGGGATCAATATGTTGAAACAGGGAAAGAGGAGGCATATGCGTGAGAACAAATGCCTTCTCTCCATGATAGGGCAGTTATAGCTAATCTGTGAACAGCCTATGAGGAGGGATGGCTAGGCTGCCCCAAAGGATCTGCAAGCTGGACCACTCTCTACCATCCAACTCTGGGCTAAATAGATAGGCCAATTGCATTTCCCAGATAGGAACAAGTGGGCTGCAAGGCTTTTGCCTAGCCTGAGGATGCCTGACTCTCCCACCTATAGAATGAAGAGGTTGACTGGCTGAGGGTAGTAAAGCATTTTAGCTAGGATCCTATTAAAGTGGAGGATTTAAAAAAAACACATAACCCCCTGAATAATTAATTGTCTATTGTAGACTGAATCTGGGACTCACCAGAAGCCTCCTTTTCTGCCAGAGGTGTTACTTTTTATTTTATCACCATAAAACTGCTCATTGAGTGCAGAGGAAGTGTTTTTTTGCTGTATTTTACTTTTAACACAGATACAACATATCTATTTTTTAAAAAAAGTCTCATCCTAGTTAACAGTGATGAGTGGCCATCACAGAAGAGCAGCAGGCAGTGCAGGCAGCTTTAAAAAGGGTTACTCACTTCTATCAGCTTTCTGTCTTTGGGAAAGTTGAATGAGGTGTTTGACAGCTTTTAAAGCTGTTTGTTCTTCCTGTTGTTCTGTGATGGCCACTGTGTAATCTTCAAGGGTAAATGGGTTACAACTTTCAAAGCTGTAAAACGCTTAGCATTCCATCACTTTCTTTTCTAATAATTGCAGCGTATGACAGCAGGTAAAGCTATGTGCACTGCAAAGAATTATGATCTGCTCTTTCCATTTATAACCCAGTTGTATTGTCAACAGTGATGTCAATATTCAACTTTCGAGCTTAGCTAAAATATCTAAACCTTATAGCAAGCTGACTATGATCAGAGACCCGAATATAACTCTCTATATTTGTTAACAAGATAAGTAAAATATGGACATTTACAAGGGAAATACTGCAGTATGACCTTTAGAGTAGCTAGTTCAACAATTATGCTTTTGAAAAGTAGCAAAGAAGAATATCTGGACAAAACCCTCACATATATATATATATATATATATATATATATATATATATATATATATTTATATAAACAGGACCCAGAAGTCAGGATGAATCCTTGAACCTGAAGCTGTGACAAAGAAATTGTAACCCTTAAACCACCATGCTTCTGTCTCAGTTGAAAGATTATGGACAATTCCACAAGAATCCCAAGGAGAACTAACATGAGGAGGCCTAAGGACATGAATCAGAGATCATGAGGTATTGTCTTGGTAAAGGCCTAGATTAGAAGTTAGCTCTTGCAACTTACTAATATTTGAAAAGTATTTTAACTATTGACATTAATAACACATAAAAATACCATTCCTCATACTTTCACAAGTAAACTGAAAACAATCTGTAATAAGTAACCTCGCGGTTCAGAATGTAAAACATTTGCCTATTTATTGGATTTTGCTAGAATTGTAAAGCACTGCTTCACAGTTATAGCACTGCCATAGTTACCCCTGACTGTTCCAGGAAGTAGTAGTAGTACTGTGGAGGATATACAAACAGCACAAATCTAGTTGCACCAGGATTTCTCATATTCCTTATCCCTATTGTTCTGTTATTAACCTTCAAGTGGCAAAGGGCAAATATTACTTTTGTCTGTTTTCCCTTGAATTCTACATCACCACACTGAACTGAGGACCAGAAAAACATATTCCCATACAGAAAAGATTTACCTGGGCTCCTAATAACTTATTTTTATGAATTAGGATGATGTATAAACATTTTAGGGCTCCCTATCAAAAGTGGTATGAGACCCAAAACTATGGGTCCCAAAGATGTGTAAAATAAACTAAAATTAAAAAAAAAAAATCAAAGCTCCTTGTTATAGTTTTCAAGCATTTTTTTTCAGGGCGGGCTGCACTCTCATAACCCTAAATGTAGCTCAGTGTATTCCTGTATCTCAAAGGTGCTCCAACCTGGGACTTACGGCATATTTATGCACATTCACACTTGTATTTCTACTATTGCAAGGATTTCAATTATGGTCCCTGGAATTTTAAAAGACACAAAAAATTCAGGCCTATCATGTAGGACCCTGTTGAACATCTTCTTAGGGTCAATAGAAGTCAGTCAGTAATTTTTTTCCCTCATTTATTTATTGACAGTTGTATTGATGCAATTGATTTACAAGCAATATTATTGAACATTATAGTATTTTATCATATCAAAAAAATATATCAAGAAGTAACACACTCATTTGGAACACACCACACTTTCCAATAGCTAACACCAATTGAATTTTACACTGTATGAAAACTTTCAAAATAACTAAATACAAAAGAAAACATTCACAATGCCATACATAGTAAATTTTAAATTATTATTTTTGACTCAGATGTCATAGGTTCATAGGAGGTTACTAGGCTATTAGCCCTAGGGCCTTTTATAAGTCTAGCCATGTTATACACATGTTCTCTTATTGACCAAGTTGTATGGTCTATATTTGCAGCACGAGTCTGTAATCAGTACCGACTGCCCTTATCCAAGAGGGACATAGGTGACACCCCAGGAGTAAATTTAAGGTTTCCCTTCCAGTTGTCAAAGTTACTGTTAAATAGGGTCATTGAGGAGCTTTGTTTTAAGTGAATTGGGAGTTTGTTCCAGAGACATGGCAATCTCTGGAAGACATAGCTGTCTCTCCAGCATGTCCTGTTAATATCACAGGCTAGGTTAAGATCCCTAGAGTGAATGAATCTTGTCCCATTTGACTTGCAGATGTGCAGCATTTCCATTAGGGCAGGGTTAGAGACTGCTCTATAGGGGAGGCACAAGTCACCTCTCAGTACAGGGCATTCAGTCTGTCCATGTAGGTCATGTGTTGAAGACCCTAAACCTCTGAGGTCTTCCAGCTGCTGCAGGTGTCTGGTGAAGTACATACAGAAGATAGTGTTGTACTCTATTAGTGATGTGATGAGGGATTAGTACAGGGGAGTTATAACATCCTTAGCTCTGGATGTGATGCCCTTACTTATGAGATGTGCAACACAGAAGGCTTTCCTTACCACTGTGGACACATGGTGATCGAAGTTAAGGTTGCTATCAACTGGTGTTCCGAAATCTCTTACCGTAAGGTTTGAGCTAAGGGGGTACTGTTAATATTGTAATTTGCAGAGACTTCCCCTTTGCCAAAGGGAATGATAACACATGTTTTTGCATTTACTTTAAGTCAGTGGCTTTGGCACCAGTCATCTGTCTGTTAATAATGACTACAACAACCAGTAGACTGAACTCATAGGATGTTTAATTCATGTGAAACAGTTAACAGAACAGTTAATATAAACGCTTAAACGCTTTCATCAAAAAGACTTCCCAGAACCATTGAATACAAGTACAAAGTTTTTCATCCAGTAAAAACAATAATTCAGTCACACACACCCAAAAAATAAACCAACCAAATTCCATAAAAAACACTGATTAATTAATCCTAGAATACAAAGATCGACCAGTGAAAAAAATACTAGATCATAAGAACATTGCCAACAGCATTTAATACTAAAGTCAGACCTCTTGTCCAATGAAAAGAATGAATGAATCAGATATACCCCTAAAAAATTAGCTAATCATGTGTTATGAAAATTGTTCATTGACCTATGGAAAACTCAAATAATGAACCAATCAAAAGTTCTCCATGATTACCTTCTCAAAAGCTGAACCAATCAAGGACAGTAATTAGTTTTCATATAACAAATCAATATAGCAGACAAATAATAAGAAAAAGAAATCAAAACATTATACGTAAAATAAATATTAAAGTAAATTAAATAATTTAAATGTATTCATATGTCAACTGATTAGATGCTTCCTGCTCCACTGGTTTCTCCTTAATCTGGGTGTCAATTGCTCTATCCTGTTGTGTTGTTATTTGAGTTAAATTTCCTATATTAAATCCTTCACTTTGCAGGTAATCCATAACCTCAGTTTCTGTTTCTTTAACCTCTCCATTACTAATCCTCTTTTCTACTTTTCCTCTTTATTTTCTTATTTTTTGTATTGTGAAATTTCCATATCTGGATGTCTTTGCATGTATTTCTCTTCATATCTTTGGTGCTGCTCTTTTTATATTGATTAGTTTTGCTTTCTCCTTTGCATAAATATTGCACCATATTAAATCTCTTTTTCTTTCCCATGTCCATATTTCTTCTTCAGATGTCTCTGGCTCCTTTTGTTTCTCCTTGCTTTGGAGACAAGTTGTTCCATCAAGCTGTGATATGACCTGTGTTACACTTTCTACAATGAATCCTTCACTTTTCAAATATTCCATAACTTCAGCTTCTATTTTTTAACTTCTACTTGACTATTCTTCTGTTCTACATTCCCTCTTTGTGATCTTACTTTTTTATGGTGAAATGTTCCATATCTGGATGCCTTTGCCTATATTTCTCTTCAAATATCTTTGGGCCTGCCTTTTTTGTGTTTATTAATTTGGCTTTCTCCTTTGCATAAATATTGCACCTTATCAGATCTCTATTTCTTTACCATGTCCATATTTCTTTTTATATCCTTCAAACATCTCTAAATTTTGTTCTTTAAATTTTCACACTTCCTCAGTCACTTCTTTTTCCAAACAGCACAAGGTCTCTTGGTCTATATAGTGTTTTCATGGATCTGTTGTATTAATGAAACACACATTTTTATGTGGAGATTCTGACAATTTTTCTTATGGAAGTATTTTTCTTTCTTCTAATTTGTCTCAAACTTTTCATATATCTTTTGTCTAGAAATTCTAGGCTTCTAGCATAATAGTAACAATACATAATTTCTTTCTTATCACAGTTTTTAATTTCGCCAAATCTTTTGGGTTGCTAATACCATGACTGCAATGGGCCCCATTCCTAAGTCAAAGCAGGTTTAAAGTTCATGAATTTAATATTGTTTCAATCTTTGATGTCAGCTAAAAGTGCTCTTCGCAGCACCCACAATGTGCCCAGTAATGACTCCTTCTGCAATTCGTGTGGAGTTACATGTACTGGTAACATATCCAAATATAATTGTAGATTCTTTTTTATAAAACCTATTACTCCTACTACTATTGGTACTGTCCTGGTATCTTTCTTACACATTGCTCTCATTTCTGCCAGCAAATCTTGATATTTTATGACTCTGTGCCTCTCTGTATGCAATTCATTGGGTGTAGTGATTTCAATAATCAATGCTACTTTTGTCTTCTTTTCATGGACCACTAGGGGTTTTCTCGCATCTATATTTTGAACTGTTGGTAGAGGGTGATCCCATGTGATGTAGGCTTCATCATTTCCTATGATTCTTTGTGGTTCATGTTTTCAGTGTTTTTCAGCCACTTCAGTACTATAATGTTTGCACAATCCCCGGTGCATCGGTCTTGCCACATTATTGTGTCTTTCAGTATACAATCCTTCTGCCATTTGTATGTCACAACCAGCAATAAGGTGTGGGACTGTTTCCAATTCCGTTTTACAAAACCTACATTTGTTTGTTTCTCCCACATGTTCAATGGACTTTGTAAACCAGAGTGTACATAGTCCACTATCTTGGGCTGCCAATATTAACCTTTCATTCTTTGGTTTGAATTCAGCTGACCTTAACCATTCCTGTGTTTGATCCTGATCAACATGAGGTTATTCCAGACGTTTTCTATACTTGCAACTATATTTATGCATTTTCCACATTTCTTGCCTTCTTATCTGATCGTTCACCTTATATTCTTTCTTTTGTTTTTGGCACATTTAGTTGCTGCCTGATTTTTATCGACTTCAGGTTTGATTTCCATTCCTGCTTGATGCCGATATTTTTCTGCTAAACTAAGCAGGGAAGTCATCTTAGATTTATTCTCCTCGTGTGTCAAAACTTTCACTACATTTGGGTTTTGTGAGGTCAGCAGATATGTATGCAGTCCCATGATTGCAGATCTATACATGTAATCAGTTTCAAGGAGGCCAATACCTCCTTTGGAATGGGGAATATATAATCTTTGTATGCATTGATTTTTATAAATCATTTGGTGAGCGTGAAGCATCCTTCTTATTTTCTTGTCTAATCTATCCAACACATTTTGGGGCCAATCATTCACTCCAAAACTGTAAGTTAGGACAGGAAGAGCAAATTGGTTTATAGCTTGAATTTTATTCCTAGATGTCAACACTGTTTTCAAGATTAATTTAAGTCTTCTAAAATATTCCTTACTAAGTTTTATTCACATTTGTTTATGTTTTATTGTTGATCCTTCATCAATTCCCAAATATTTATACTCTCCCTCTTGTTCAAGTTCTTTTATATTGCATTCTTGCCCCAAACCTATGTTTTCTTGGTGCTGCAGTTTTCCTGTTTAAAGGTTGTTTTGCACATTTATCAAGACCAAATGACATTCTCGTATCATCTGAAAAAGTTTTGACTACTTGCATTTGTGCTTTCAGTTCCTCATCTGATGAGCTATACAGTTTTAAATCATCAACAAAGAGAAGATGAGACGTCTTTACACTCTGTTGTTTTCTAGGAGACAAATTACAGCCATGACTCTGTTAAGTAGACAACTTAAAGGGTTAATGGCAAGACAGAATAGCAGCCATGATAGGGAGTCACCCTGGAATATCTACCTTTGAATTTTTATCCCTAGAATAATAATATGTCCTTTATCGTGGCTTAATTGCAAAGTAGTCTGCCACTGTTTCATGGGCACTGTAATATAATTGATCAGTGTAGGGTTTATCTTATACATTTTAAGCACTCTTTTATCCATGAATGTGGGATACTATCAAATGTTTTTTTGTAGTCAATACATGCCATAGTTAGAGTCTTCCCCTTTTTACAGTTCTTCATTATGACTTTATTTAGCAACAGATGATCCTTTGTTCCATATGGCTTTCTTTTATTACCCATTTGTTCTATTGCCATGATTGAATTTTCTTCTAAATAACTATAAACTCTGTCGACATCAATTCCAGTGTATATTTTATACTTCGTCAGAAGGCAAGTTATTGGTCTATAATTTTTAGGATAATTTGCAGGTTCACTCTTAAACAGGAGCATTGTTTATCCTGTTGTTAACCAGACTGGTGTCTGTTCGGGGTGCACATATAAATAGTTCTTACTCATGGTTAAATCTTCAGCTGGGTGAGTTTCTCAATGATGACTGAGTGGGGGATTATGTTAAAAGCCTTGGCTAAGTCAAGATAGGCTGTATGTACTGTTTGGCCTTCATCCAGGGCTTTGGTGACATTCTCGAAGAAGTCCACCAAGTTTAATAAGCATGAGCTACCCTTAACAAAGACAAATTGGGTTGGGTCAATAGTTTGAAGGTCACCTATGTCTTTGTTGATAAGGTCCATGGTGATTCTCTCCATGGCATTGCAGATAAGGCTAGTTAGGCTTATGGGTCTATGGTTACCAGGGTTGGTTGATGGACCGCCTTTGTGCAAGGGAATTGCTGTTGCTGTTTTCCACTCTGCTGGTACAAAGCCAATACCTAGACTCTGGTTGAAAATAGTACCGAGTGGCTCCACTAGGTCCTGTTTTAGACCATTAATTAGGCAGCCTGGGATATTATCCCATCCCATAGAGGCTGCGTTTTTGGCCATGGAGAGTGCTGTTATGACCTGCTGTTTAGAGATACTAGGTAGAGGACTGGTGACAGGTATGCTTTGGGGTATGTCTGATGGAGACAAGGGGGTGAAGTTTGTGCGAAATCTGTCAGCTAGCAGGTTGGCGATGTCCTCAGGGTCAGTATGAGTGGTACCAACCACTACTAATTCTGCACAAGGCTGGGCCTTCCCTTTTAGATTTCTGATGTAGCTAAAGAATGCCTTGTGATTATCCTTAGCCAGGGATGCTAGTTTAGCTTCATAATTGGCTTTAGAGGACTTTACAAGATATCTAATTTGCTTGTTCAAGCTGTGGAGGGTGTCCTTACTCTGCTGAGTCAGTTCCCTCTTGTTCTTAGACATTCATTTCTTCCTCTTCTTGTATAACCTATTTATGCTTGATGTCCACCAGGGTGGCTTGTTTTTTTTTTTTGTGAGGATCTTGTTTTGATCCATTCAGGTACGGCCGACTCTATACATTTGTAGAGTTGTTTATACAGGGCATTTGTGTAGAACTCTGTATAGGTGTCATTGTTGCCAGTGGTAGCAGGGGGAGTTGAAACTATGCCACTGCTTTGGAGGCTATAGTTTGTTTTGGAGAAATTTTTTATCCTTTTTGGTCTTGGGGGATCAAGTAAGATTGTTACTTTGAACGAGACTGATTTATGTTCAGACCTTACCAGGGAGAGCAACACACAGGAAGTAGCACAGACTCCCTGTGTTGGTGAGTACCAAATCTAGGACATTTGAGCCCCTTGTGGGGATGTAGACTATCTGTTCCAGACCATTTGTATTAACAAAGTCTGAGAACTTTAGGGTAAGTATGTTTGTACTCATATATGACTCCCAACCAATGGAAGGATAGTTGAAATCATCCATGACCAAGGTGTTTGGCTGAATAGTGAGTGACTCAAGTAGGTCCAGGTAGGCAGAGTGGCTCTCGTGGTTCATGGTGGAGGACCTATTGCTAACAATGATATGGAAGGGGGGTTTCCCTACAGTAAGTTTGACTTGGAGTAGCACTAGGGAGTCATATTATCTGACCAGTCTTGAGGTGTATTTGTCTTTAATGAAGATGGATACACCTCCGCCTTTGGTTCTTTCATGCTTATTTTGAGGTCTGAACATGTGGAATCTATTGTAGCCTTGCATGGCCATGGTGGTCTCTGCGGCCTTGAACCATGTCTCTGTGACTGAACAGACATCGGCATCTTCCAAGGTAAGGAACGCTTCAAGTGAGTGCAGTTTCTGATTTAGACTCCTAGCATTAAGCAGCATAGCCTTGGGTTTGTCTCTAGTGGATTTTTTATGTCAGGAATTTTGTTGTTATGACATTGCCTAAAAAAGGCACTGTGGGGAAGGCAAATACCTTTGCTAGTAATCAAAAGCCAAGAGGCAACAGATGAAGACCATCTCTGGTAAAGCAGCATGGTCTGTCGATCATATACTCCCAGACTGACAGATACTGGATCCCCCTGGCTTGACACCAGAAGCTAAGCCAATTGTTGAAGTCAATCATTTTTTGTTTATATTGAGGCAATATCCTGGGTGAAGGTAGAATGCTGCTTAGGGCTAGGGACATACCTGCCTGGGACAGATAATCTGAGAGCTCAGTCATGTCTCTCTTCATATAGTCCAGTGAGGTATATCTCAAGTCATTCACTCTAACATGGACTATGACAGAGTCATAATGGTACTTGTTGTTGAGAGACCTGAGTGCGTGTCCCAACCTTAAAATTATTATCTATGATTCAGATGTCCTTTCCACCGGTAGTGTTCAAGGCATGCATGAGATCTATGTCAACATGTTTTTTCTCCTATCATAACATTCAGTGAAGTTCCATTTCTTTTATATCAGTTATAATTTGCTTGACATTGCTTGTATTGGTGGTGCCTTTCTTTTCCACTTTGTCTTGACTGATGTACCTGCTAAAATAATGTACAAATCAGTTTTGCAGTCTTGTTTTTTTACACACATATATAATACCACATGATTGTACATTAGCCATGAAGGTAATACATTTTGGATAGCAGGACATTCTCCCTTGTTCCTAGAGGACACTAATCAATGATTTTTTTTAATATACTGTTCTTGTGTGTACTTATCTGCCCAAAGATGAAGTGCTTATGGAATGTTTTCTTTCATGTCATTTATTAGACAGTCAAACAAAACTGCTAACATGACAGTAAAAGGTAAGTGTTGGCACTTTGCTCATGTTTCCTTGTTATTTAGCTTGTCACTAACACAGCATATTAGGTACAGAAGCTTCCTATCGACATGGTTATGCTTTGTAATAAGTGTGCCATTACTGATTTTAGTAATAGCAGACAGACATTTCCATTAGAAAACAGTATGGCCTGACAAGTGCTATGAACAGTGTAGATTTTATGCAACTATCACCTGGCTGTAATGTTTTTAGCAATCTCTGTTTTGTGAAGGCTGAGAGGAGTCAACAGCTTGCTGCCAGCATAAGCCTCATTAAGAATCAATACATGGATTCATATTTGCACCCTTGAACATCTCTGGACCACTGCCTCATGTCCCTGCTGTTGACTGGTCCTTTGCATGTCTCCATAATAATGTTTGTAGCGTGAGCTTGGAAAGCTGGAATGAACTTAGCACAGCATTCTAATAATAAAAAAAAAAACACTTCTTCTTTTGTCATTGAATGACAATCACTACAGCAAGCCAGTTCCTAGTTTTATTCAAACAATTAGACTCTGTAATGTATTTATTTATAGTGTGTGGCTGGTGTTATTTGATAATAAGGAACAATGTTTCAACTAAAAACATCACCCACAGTTCATCACAATTATTTCTGATGTTTCTCGTTTGGTATTTAGGTCACTTATGCAATATACCAGTGAAAGAAGAAATGTCACACAGGCGTGCCAATAACTAGAGTTTAAGCATGAGGTCACTTTGTTTGCAACTCAGATGGGTGGCAGTAAAATAGCTTGCTATCTTCCAGGGTATGAAAAGAACAATACCGTCTACTGCATATAAAGCACCAGCTTTTTTGTTGCAAATTAAAAAGAAAAGGTAAGATTTCATGGCATTTGTGCATTTTCACATAGACCTTTTACGTATGATTGTAATAATAATTAAAGTAAGAAAAGGCCTGATGCACTGAAAGTGCCAATAAAGCTTCACTTACAAAAAGAAATGATATTACAACACAGACCAAAGATTAGTTATCATAGTTAGGTTTGCCACAGGCACCCATGAAAGAAAATAAAAGCATTCCTAGAAGAGGTATGTACCACATATCAAAACAGCAATAAGAGTGGCTGGACTATGATGGATATTCAAAAAGAAGCATAAAACAGCAGTTACCATGCAAATGTGCTGAATGTGCTATAATCACATGTACAGGGGACATTGACAATCAGATGGCATGCCTGATATTATACGCATTTATATGTCCATTAAAGTGCCCCATAGCTGTCCATACAAAGTCTGTACAGTAAAGTGCCAAATCAGCCTGTTTTCCTTATTTTTTCTTAGCTGACCAGGCTAGTCTCAGTAGCCTCTTTTCAGGGGAGACCTGAGGTAGCATTTGTACTACTAGGGGAAATTTGGCCAGGGCATCCGAGAATTTTCCCTACTCTTTTCAACAGGTGCACTGGGGATATTTTACATCCACCTGAGCTCCCACAAACTCAGATAGATGGGATCTCGGGTTAATGTCTCATCGAAAGGATGACACACTCAGGAGCATAGTACCTCCTTATGCTGTACAACAGTGTCAGTAATCAATCTTGCCTTTTGTACCAAAGGCAAGTGTGCTATCTGTTGCTCCATCAACACTGCTATTATATACATGGAAACAAATGGGATGAGAGGATAGTCAGAAAGGGGAAACAGTAAGCAGAGCAATACACAGAATCACAATGTTACAGGAAGAGTGATGTGAGGAAGAAGGGTATGTTTTATTTTCCGGAACAAATTACCTCTTTTCCTGAAGAAGGTTGGAAGAGTAAAGGCATCCTGGGGGAAGGCATGGGTAGAAAGGAGATACAATGAAGGAAGTAGAGATAGAAAAACAAATCTAGAAGGCAAAGACTGACAAGGGCAGTAGTGGCACAAAAGGGTGGCAAGAATGGAGAGAAGATGGACAACTGATGACAGGAAAGACTGGATTACAAACAGGGGATGGGGGAGTAACCTATAAAGAAGGGGTATATGATGGGGGTAAGTAGGGTGGAAGAAGGCCCACCAAGTCAGCCTAAAAGGAATCTGCCCAGAAGTCAGTCTTCTTCATGGCTGATATCCTGCAGGATCCTCCTCTGCTGGCACAATGGTCAGGACCAGACATATATTTAACTCCACCAGCCACATGAAGAGATAAATCTAAGTGACAATGCAAGCTTTTATTCACCTTGATCCTTACCAGCACCAAGATTTCATGCCAGGTGACCCAGAAGACACTCCATGCCACTCTTTAATGAGGAACCTAATCCACCCATGAAAAAGCAACAATGGGGGCAATCAGTGAGCCAGGTGACCCAGAAGACACTCCATGCCACTCTTTAATGAGGAACCTAATCCACCCATGAAAAAGCAACAGTGGGGGCAATCAGTGAGCTCCCCTGGTGACTTTCATCAAACCTGCAGAGAGGCAGATGCTGGGGAGCGCTGGAATCCTAGCAGCTGGTGCTGTGCCTGCAGTACAGCTTGTACTATGGGGAACATATCTTGTAGCATGGCTACTCCTGCAGGAAAGAAAATAAAGGCAGATAAAACGAAAACAGAACAAATTAATATTATAAAAAGTAGGAATGAGACAAAAACAGAACATAAATACAAATGGACAGTGTTATGTGGTACAGTCTATTAAACAGGACATAAAATGGTAAAAAAAGCATCAAGAAACATACTACAAAGGCAATGAAATACTTAACATTAAACAAATTAATAGCACAAGTACAACACTTAGATAAACATGGTACATTAAATCAGCTACACAGTAACCGGAGGAAACTATGACATGAATAAAGAAATAAATATATATATATATATATATATATATTTAACAAAAATACAGCTGCTCAGTGATGTGATACACTGTTGTATTACAGTATTAAATTAATGCCAGTCATAAATTGCACTTACCCTGCCACCTGGAGATACTGACCTGCCTCCTCAGGCAAGTAATCTGATTGTTCTCAATCCTTTGAGCCACTGGAAAAAAATACATTAAAAATAAAAAACAATAATCGTCACAGCACATCCCTTACAGCCAAAGACAGTTGCAGCTACAAGCACTAGGCCAACTGTACAGTGATATTGCAAAACCAGACTGCTTACAATAAATTGGTCTCTCTCTCTCTCTCTCTCTCTCTCTCTCTCTCTCTCTGACTATGTCCACATCTCTTCTACCTACTTTTGGAGAAGGTCTAGATGGTGCCTCTTCAGGTCACTGTTGTCAGCATCACTTGCCATAACAAGTGATAGCAATCACAACGTTCACATTCCTGGCAAGCTTGATGACAGACATCCACTTTATAAAGATGACCCTCATACCCCCCCCACCCAATCAGGTGCTCTTATTATGTAAAAAGATCTTGCCTTTCCTGCTGCACCATGTTTACCGCAGTCTGATCCTGCTGAGGGCCAGGTTCCCACATCAACTCAAGTCCAGGTGCTAAAACAGTAGCTGGGGAGTATGGCTGAACATTACAGGAACCACATAATAAGCATCGACTTGCAGTACAGTAGTGTGATGCCCATCAATAGCAGTGTGGTGCACATGGTTAGCAGCATCAAGAGTCATATTAGAGTGGCCAGGCTCCAGAGATGTACACACCTAAGTGACTTCAAAACCCACACATGTACATGCTTGGCAGCTTGGTAGCAAGATTGCCACTGTCATTAGCATGATGCAAAATGTAACTAGTGTAGACAGGCTCCCCAGCTGTACGGACCATATATGACCACCCAGCTCATGCCCCACACCATAGAACAGAGGCGGTAATGCATTGTGTTATTAATGTACTTCATAAATTATTGCACTAAATAACCTCACTTGCATAATAGCTGTGTTACAAGCCCTGTTTTAACACAACAAAAAACAGTGTCACCATTCTGCAGGAGATTATGGCAGAGCAAGCAACCAAGAGACTCAGAATAAAGTGGGTATTCGAGTGTAATGCCACACACGGAAACTGACAGCAGACAAATAACTGCTAATGGACCTCATGATTGCAGTCACCAGTCAAGCTGGCATGACAGCAACAAACACTGCCATACTGCAGTGCAGTCTGTATGGTAACATTGCACAGGCCATGACAGGGGACTGACAGGCTTGGGGAGGGGTCAAACTTACAAGACACATAGCACTGGTGGACAGGTTACTGTTCTGAGTGTGGGATTGATAGTCCTGACAGGGTATAGATGACAGACAGGATAAGTTGCAGTCCAAAAGATGGGGGAATCACAACTAGAAAGGGCACAGGGAACTAGCAGAACAGATTGCAGACCTGTGGTGAAAAGGAAGGTTCATCCTTACAGGACACAGGAAACTGGAAGACAGGGTCCAGTCCTGTTTGGGGGGGTCACCCTGATAGGCCACAAGGGAACACAGTCAGTCTCCATCACAGTCCGGCCCTGTAGATATCTAAACACCATGCCAAACACAAACAGACAAATAATGAAATATTACATGCAGATGGTGTTCCTTCAGTACATCAGGCACAAATCTGCTACTGTCACAAGTACACAGAACAAAAAGCATAGTTCACATGCCCAGAGCTGCCACATAATGACACTCTGTTAGAATAGTTACCCTATAGCAGTGCTTAAGGCTGTGGCCAGCACATGGGTGCTGGGGACAGGTTGGAGTGCTTGCTGGCATGAACTGTCATGCATCCACATTTGTAGCCCACAGCTGTATAATTCCATCCCAATATGACACTAAAGGAACAGCAACAGCTGAAGAAGTCCACCAAGTAGGAGAAAGAGGTGCTACTACAGGCCTTATGCACACGTGATAGGTATATCTTTGAGGATAGCAAAGCAGGCAAGATTATCTAGCCTGGTGCAGAAAATCAATGCAATAGCTGACTATAATAGGAAGATGCAATAAGTGCTTCAAGTGATCAATGACATGTCAATGCATGCCAAGACTAAGGCACAGGAAATTGCTAGAAACAGATTAAAACAAAGGCTGGACCACCAACACAGAGATGGAGGAATTCCTGGTAATCCTCAGTGGGGAAGTGAAAGGACCCACCTCCGTAAACAGCACAATTAACAAAAAACTGAGGGTTATGCTACTCAACGCCAGGAGTTTAAATATCAAAATGCACACGCTCAAAGCACTCCTCAGTATGGAGAACGTTGACATCTGTGCAGTAACTGAAACCTGGTTCATGGCTCCAGAGAGCACCCCAGCACTACCGGGCTACAACTCATACCAGACATTTCGGCCACAGAACATGGACCGAAACACAAAAGGAGGGGGTGAATCCATATTCATCAAGGATACCTACACCTCCAAGTTAGTGGCACAGCATGATACCTCTGAGATCATTCATGTGCAACTACCATCGGGCAAATCTGCAATGCAAATTGTGGCCTGCTACAGATCACCCTCCTTGACCCAGGACCACCACTCCACCTTTCTGGAGACGCTGGAAAACATGAAGGTCCTACCGAACACCCTGATATTGGATGATTTCAATTACCCTACCATTCACTGGGAAAACTACTCAAGTACAAATTCCTAGGCCCAGCGCTTCCTGGAATTCATCAACTCAAATGCCCTGGATCAGCTGGTAAACTCCCCTACCAGAGGTGAAAACATATTGGACCTGGTCATCACCAACATGGGCGACAGGTATTCCACACCGGAGGTCAACCCGTCACTGGTTAGATCAGACCATAAACTAATCCACACCCCACCACCACCCCCAACTAAGGAAACCACAGTAAAAAACATTTCTAAAGCAAACTTCACCTTACTTAAGACAGAGGTGGTAAGTTTCACAGCCTCCGCGCTAAAGGATAATGCTGTCCAAGATGCAGAAACCTTTACAAATGCACTCTATGAGCACCTACAAGGATGAATGGATCATGCCATCCTTAGCAAAACCAAGACTCACTCCTCTAAGAGAAGGAAACCAGTTTGGTGGACCCTGCAATAAACAGGCTATACAATAGAAGGAGGAGATTAGTTCAGAAAAAAAGCAAATCCCAAGAAGGAAAGACATCCCTGATCAGTATCAGTAAGAAACTAAGGTCCCTCATGAAATCATCCAAGGCTAACTTTGAAAGAAAAATAGCTAAGGATTCAAAAGATAACCACAAAGCCTTCTTTAGCTATGTTAAGAATCTAAGTGGCAACTCGCAGATATGCACTGAACTAGTGCAAAATAGTACAAAATATACTAAACCTACTGATATTGCCAACATCCTGGCAGATAGATTCACCCCCCTCTCACCTCCAAAAGGGCCCACAACAATACCGGAAAAGTGTAGTGCTCCAAAAATCACAGCCGCACAGGTGAAAGCAGCCCTTTCAAAAGCCAAAAACACAGCATCAATGGGACCAGTTGGTGTCCCAGACTGCGTCTTGCACGAACTACAGAATGAACTAACCCCCCACCTAAACACGCTGTTCAACCTCAGCCTCTCCACAGGCTACATGCCCATAGAATGAAGCACAGCAATGGTTATTCCTCTCCACAAAGGAGGGGCTACAACTGACCCTGGTAACTATCGCCCCATAAGCCTGACTAGCCTGGTCTGCAAGGCTATGGAGCGCATCATCATGGAACTCATTAACAAAGACATTGGGAACCTCCAAACACTTGACTCGACCCAGTTTGGCTTTGTTAATGGCAGATCATGCCTACTAAACCTGGTTGACTTCTTCAAGACAGTCACCAAGGCCATAGATGGGGGAAAGGTGGTTCACACAGCCTACCTTGACCTCACCAAGCTTTCAATATCATTCCCCACTCAGATATTACAGAAAAACTCACCAGCCTGAACATAAATCCCTACGTCATGAGATGGGTTGCCAACTGGCTTACAGACAGAACTCACACAGTAAGAACAGCGGGCTCCAGGTCCAACTCTAAACCAGTCACAAGTGGTGTCCTGCAAGGCTCAATCCTGGGACCCCTACTGTTCGGCATATACTTCTCAGAAGTACAGGCAAACACAGGAGGACTATGGCTAACGAAGTTTGCCGATGACTGCAAACTGGGAGCCATAATTGATTCTCCAGCTGACATGGACATCCTCCAAAAGGGCCTTACTGAGATGGACACCTGGTGTCAAAGTCATGGCCTCAAGCTAAATGCCAAAAAATGCATAGTCATCCCGTTTGGGAAAAACAAAACACCCACGAATTACCACATAGGTGGCAGCCCCCTTAATACAGAAGAGGTAATAAGAGATCTGGGGACCCAGGTAGATAGTAATCTCTCCTTTGACAATCATATTGCCAAAGTAGTTAGGAAATCCTTCTATGTGGCCCATCTAATTACTAAAGGGTTCGCATCTAGAAATAAAGAGGTTATAGTGCCCCTCTACTCGTCACTCATTAGACCCATCATAGAGTACAATGCCCCATTTGGGGTGTACCTCACAAGACACTTCCAACAGCTGGAAAGACCACAAAAGTACCTCACCAAGAGGATTACTGGCCTCAAACATATGTCCTATGCAGCCCGACTGAAAAAACTTCGGCTGTACTCAGTGGCATATCGCTTACTCAGAGGTGATCTCTGCCTGACTTACAAAACCATGTCCAACTCAGAATTGATGGACATGCTCCACCTAAAGAAATCCAAGTCACTATGACCCATGCGCTCTAGTGAGCTAAACCTCACCACAACAATAAATAGAACATGCTGGAGGGATAGATTTCTGTCACAGAGACTCCCCATGCTTTGGAACAAAATTCCAAATTACATCAGGCAGAGCCCCTCACTAACACTCTTCAAGAGAAACCTTGACGAGTGGATGGGTAACAGAAAATACACCCCTGGGATCACTTCATTGGCTCTGCTTGACAGAGGATCAGTTAATTAATCAATGGGGCAGTGAAAGCCGACACACTCTGGCTAGGCTTATAAATGCCCTCGGGCAGATAGCCTAGTACCTACCTATGAACCTATGAAACCATACGTTGATAGCAGCCTTGATGTGGGAGCCGAGATGGTGATGACTGTCTGAGTGTCTGTAAAGAATACCCTAGAAGAGTGGTGGCACATGCCATTCCTGTAGGACAACTCTGTATGGTTTATTCAGACAAACACATATGCATTTGTGTCATCCAGGGACATCAGGACTGCAATTAAACAACCTATAAAAGAAGGTATGTCTGCGCATCTATCTAAGTATAATATTGGCATGCTGCAGCAGTCTATGTGTCAGATGGTGGAAGGTGTCACAAATATGTATCAGCATTGCTTTAGGTATGTTATATGCTATCTGTATGTATTTACAGGTTCTACTGGGGAAGGATGCAGCACAACAGATAGGCACATGCAGGACATCTCTGAGTCGCTGGAGGCTGACAGTGACAGCCCCATGAAAATGGCACAGTCTGATGATACAGTGTCAATATCAACAATGTTAGTGGAGGACATATCCTCACCACTGACAGCTAACGTGACTTCTGAGATCCAGAAAAAGCCACCTGTGTGACTGCTGTTTGGTAAATGCCATTCCATCCATGTCAGTCTCACTCATGCTACACTTTTAACACCATCCCAGATGGCATCAGATGGTTGTACTACCTCCAGTGAGCATGCACACAGCACAGTGGTGAGGCATGTGGTGTCCATCACTGTCACAACTGTAGAACATTCTCTGACCTGGATGCTATCTACAGCATCAATCAGCAAATGTGCAGGTCAATGAATGAGGCACAGATGGCCACTAATCAGATCTTGAGTGATGTAGTATGCTGGGTGGCCTTCATGAATACTTGCAACCACTGCAAGGACAGAGGGACATTGTGTAATATATGCAGAGTGTTGTGGTGTATAGGGACCTAGAGGGCACACACATGGTGAAGGTAGTTGTGGACCAAATGCCCTTCATTGATACAACTCTGCAGATGTAGGGAACTAACCAAAATGGTCATTCTAGGGGACAGATACTTAGTGCAGGACAGAATGCCAAGCTAGCATAAATAGTACACACTGTGATGCTCACCACTGCTACCAATATGTGATGGCCACCAATATGTGTCATCCCCATGCTAGGCCAGTAATCAAGGAGCCTGAATCCTCACCACTGACACTGGAGAGGGACATGCACTTGGAATACAAATGGATACACTCAGTATTTTCAGATGCATACCTCTCTGCATCAAGTACAATTTCCCTTAAGAGTACACAGGGAACACACTTAGCCTAGGATCTGGATGTCTCTATATTGGTGTCCCTCCAGGTCCCCAATAAGACTCCCCACTGCTACAGCCATAAGGTTAGATCCTCAGCAAAGTGTCCAAGCCAAGTTCTCCAGCACCCTCTCTGTAAACCCAGTGCTTCATGTCCCTGCCCCAAGTAGCTAACACACACACTCTCTCTAAGATTTAATTTTTACACACACATCTGAGAAAGGCTGGCACAGATTACCCGCTCTACCAACTTTGCCCAGAGTATATGGTAGCACTGCCACCAGTCAGTTACTATAAGGCTCTTAAAAGGGTATCCAGTTATACTGCATAATATTAATACTAATACAAATGGTAGTAGTTCACCAAAGATGGCTAGGCCTTCTGGAGTGTCCCACACAGTATCACTAAATAAATATAAGCACTCTTAAAGGTTAAGTATTTTCTACAAGGATTAGCCACAATAAAAGTTTTAAATATCTTTAATAATAAATAGTAAAAGAGCATGAAAATACTGAATATATATTTACAATAAACCACAGAGTTCAAATCACAGAAAATATTGAAAAGAACATTAATGGACAGACTCATACAAATAAAGAAAAACACTCTCTGAACTAAGCTTCATCATATTCCTGACTGAATCTAAGAGAATTCCACTGTTCTCTAGTTAAGCGACTTACTACCGCAAGGCAAGATGCTATGGGTGATGGTCTTTCTAGTCAGGCTTCCAAACAGAATATTCAATACTCTGAGATTTCGCTTCATAATATCTAAAATATAACTTCCAAGAGGTCTGGCAGAATGACCTCATCTGGTCACCTGACTCTAAGTTCTCATAGTATTCCCCTTTGAAGCTGAGACAGGAATTTGCACAGACGGCCACAATACACATCTAAATGTTTATGGCAGTGGCTGGGGCCTTCCCTTTTTTCACTGAGCTAATGGATAAAGGCTCTGTCCCAGACCTAGCGACTCTAGCCCTATTCAGCACTGTGGGGTGCCTTTTAATGGCTTAACAGCTCATTTACATTTCCTTTATTTTTCTTAAAGTTAACCTCTGCTGTGCTAGTATCCTCTATTAAAACATATATATTTAATTCAGCTACAAAAATACATGTACATTTCTGTTCATTTCAGCAGGGTGCACTGTTGCTACATTTCAAGACAAGCAAAGCTCAAAAATACATTTTCAGCACAAGCATCTGTACAAAATCAGTTTGATATACACGTGATATACAGTTCTAATATATTTGTAACACAAACATCTTGTATAAATCAGTTTGATATTCAAATGACATATCATTCTTTACAAAACTCTAGCTGGCTATGCTGGCACTTGCTCATATCATCACACACACCATTCCAAAAATGTCTGAACTGCACATACTGTCCATGGCAGCATCTGTCCCTGACTGCAGGCACCAATGGATGTGGTTAATACTTTTCTGGCTCCAATGAGGGCACACCCCAGCAGTTTAATCAATCAGAGTCCCACAGTTCAACAATAGTCTGCACCCCTGTAGCCTTTCCATGAGTAACACCTACGTGTGCTCAGTAACTGGGTCATGGTTTCCATAAATTCAGCCAGAATAGCTCAGTAGGGGCCAAGGCAGCATTCCTGCACATACACCTGATATGCTCTGCCATCCCCTGGACAAGCTGCTTCTATGCATGATACTGCAGAGCCATATGGTACACCCAGCCAGTATTCTGCCCATGGAAGCTCCATCCCATAATTATAGGAAGTGATTCTTGAGACTCCTCCCTTCCTAGTCATGTATGACACTATTGCATACATCACCCTTAATCCCTCCACATACTGTAGCACTGTTATCCCATGACTCTGCTCCACCCCACCTGCACAAATGATGACTGTGACATGTCCACTCCCTTGGCTTATGTTTGCATGACAAAGTCTGATGTACAACAAGGCCAGTCAATGCACTCTAATGCATAGCCTGTGTGTGTTAAATGCATGCACCATTTATATTTTATTTGTCTTGTCACAATGCACAGTTCTGGTCCAGATGCCACTTCTTTGCCAGTGCCACAGACTATGTACAGGAACTCAATGGCAAAAGTATGAACAGTGTTCAGACTCCCAGAGGGATTTCCAGTATAAGAGGCCTTAAAGACATTAGAACACAGGTTCTGAGCCCAACGCTGTTCATACCAATGATAGACTATATCAACAAATGGGTTGTAAGGGACAGACCGCTAAAACTGCTGTATGCAGATGTGGCACTATAAGCAAAGTCTGAAAAAGAACACCAGAAAATAATAAAGTCTGGAACCCAAAACTGAAGGAACATGGGATGAAACTGAGTACAGACAAGACAGTGGTCACGGCAGCAGATAGGAGAAATCAGAATAAGCTTAAAATTTAACAAAAACTAGAAGAAAGACCAATCAAAGTTAGAGTCTACACTGTGTAATACCTTGAGCCTCCTATAGTAGATGCCCATGGTATATAGGGAAATGAACCCTTAAAGATAAATCAGTATTTCAGCTACTTGGTTTCTGAATGCCCATGACTTTTTGGAGTATGGCTTTATTGGCCTGAGTGCACCAGTAAAGATTTAAAAAAGTGAAAGCAAAAGGCATGTGTATTCAAAAGCCATGTAGTTAAAACATTGGTCTATTCTTAGGGGCCATTTACATATATCCCATGGGCCTCCACTACAGGAGATTTAAGCATACCTCTCAACCTCTTAGTGCAAGAAATCTGGATAAAGCCTAAAATAGTGGGTGGGACAAGGACTCAAAAATAGGGACAGATTTTAAATATTGCTCTTATAAACCTAGGAAGTTGCTAGAATACCAGGATTTGTGTTAACATGCATTTTCTGAAGTATATAACATCTGATCTGTAACTGAAATGTATGTCATTACTTGGTGACTTCAGTCTTCAGTGATTTGCCAGAAAACCACAAATTTTATGAGGAACAGACAGAAAATATGAGGCAAAAATCTGGGCATTGTACGAAAGTCTGGACAGTTGAGAGCTACGGGTTTAAGGTATTACACAGTGAAGATTCTAGCTTTACTGGGTCTTTCTTGTAGTTTTTACTAAGAAGCATAAAAACTGAGATATAACGGAAAGAGTGGTAAAGGTTAACAGGTTCGAGTACCTGGGAAAGTGTGGTTGAGGAGAGAGGAAATCTGAATGAAGTTAAATCTAGAATCAGAGGTGCTGCAGCCAACTATGGTGTAGGTAAGGTGTGACAGAAGAAAGCCAAAGTAGTTGAAAGTCACATACACAAAACATGAGCACAACATGTGCTTCTGAATGGCACAGAAACCTAGGCAGTGAAGACACAGCACCTGAGGAAGCTTGAGATGGTGGAGATGAAGTGCCTGAAATGGGTAGCAGGATGAATAGTGTGGGACATAAGAAATGAAGTAATCAGAGCAGAAGCCAAAGTAACCCAAATTACACAGAAGGTCAGGGAGAAAAGAATGTAGTGGTTAAACCACCTGTGCAGCAAATCAGAGGTCAATCTAGGAAAGCAGATTTGGGAGAGACAAGAAGACAAGAGGAGATGAGGATATCCAGCCAAGAGATGGAAGGACTGCATGGCAGAACACCTCATGCAGGAAGACATGACTTTAAAAAAAGGTAGGAGAGTGGTAAATAGAAAGAAGTGGCAACATCTGGCACACCTCCTCAAAATTATGTAAAAATGGAAAATGAGAGATGTTGAACATGATGATATCAACATAGTGTGGCTTTTCCTGACTCACAAGATAGCAGACCACAGCTGACTCCTCAGAAGACTCACCACTCAGCTCCTTCTCTACTGCTGTCAAATGTGTATTAAGCAACACTATGGTCTTCCTTTGTTCTGACAGCTTTTGTAACACCCACCATGTTACAAAGCATGATATCTTGCTGCAAGTCTTTGGAGCATACTGTGGTGCATCACCAGATGCATCCAGACAGTGGAAGGCGGCTTTTTACAGTCCAAATGCATGTTCACTGATATTATGTGTCTGCAGTACTGTGGTGTTACATGCCATATCCAACATGGTCTGAAGGTTGCAAATGGAGGTCACCAGCCATGGTTCCATTTCATATCCTGCATCTCCTGCAATACACAAAAGTGGACATCATTATGACTGGTCTGCTACGAATACTATAGGCCTGGACTACTGTTGCCACCATGGAGGTAATATATGCACCTATAACTGGAACACTATGTAGAAAGTCAACCCACATGAAACACTAGTACATGTGATACATATGTCAGATATGAGAGTCTGGGATCTGCCTGAATAGCGCACAGAAGCATTGAATACAACACCCTGTGTACTGCACACTACCTGACTGTTGATGAGTGGCAGCTCTTTCTGATGATATACCAAATGTATTTTGGAGTAGGTAAGGCCTTTATAGCAATGTGGGTACAGCCAATGGCTGCCAGGAATGCAGGAAACTGGATGTTGCATATAATGCCTGCAGAGTTGTGGTTTTCTCTTTTGCTGCCTGTGGACATCACATCAAGGAACTGGTGAATGATTCATGAAGCTAATGACTACAAAACTCCTAATATGTCCTCTGTCAGAAGCTGAAGGTTTACCATAGCAAGGATGGCTAATGGTCCACAAACCATGTTCAGTGGTGGGCTAAGCAGTCCACACATTCCTCTTGATTCCATGTGAGGATGGTAGATATAGACTAACTCATGTATAATGTCTCTCTCATGCTATATCCCAGTCATGGAGGTAATGGTATGACAGCAGATGACAGACTCTTCTGTAACATGGAGTCGGATGGCAGTGATGCCCACCACTATGGACACTGAAACCCAAGACAGCCACAAACTAATGCTGTCCAGCTAAAACAGGTGCCACTCCTAGCATTTTAGCTTGAGTGATACACCTGTACGGCAAAAATTGATGGTGCTCATAAAAGATAATTACTGTATCTCATCCCGCTTATTTTAAATCACACTACCATGTTTAATGTAATTTGCATACATGTTTGCTGCCATTTGCATATTGACCTTATTTGCATGCCATTGTACAGTGTTTTGCATGTGGTGCATACCAAACTATTTTCCACTAGCGTGGTCACGCTAAGTGCATCCCTGAATTTCCCCCTCCCTGCATGTCACCACACCCCACACAATTTCACTTAATATAATGTATTTGTTTCTGAATACTCTGTATGTATTAGCTGTGTTGTTAAATATTAAGTGATCTCATTTTACTTGGAGGAATGTTGGGCCATCCTAGCTGGATACATTGAATAATCAGCTTCTGGAATGGAAGCATAAAATTTATACAGGGCTTCCAACATGCCAGTGAAAATATAAATAACACACATATAACTTCTGATGACGACAGCAGAAATGAAATACAAGAACTCCTACATCTTTATAGAAAACCTGTGATTATTTGGAAGTATTTCAATACAGTCATTTGTTCTGGTTTATATCAACAAATTAAATCTGCAGTTTCTTCTTTCACAAATGAATTAATTTCTACACTGAATATATATATAACGACAAAACCATAAATTATTTTCAGATCCTTTCTTTTTATTTTTGGCAGAGGTTTTAAGTTTTTTTTTTTTCTTCCTCATAAAACATTCAACCCCTGCTTGGGGACAGAATGGGAGAGCTTTCTCTTACACAAAATGAGAGGTTAACTATACATATTCCAAACTGGAGACTGTTATTCATTCAACGTGCCAAAACTTAATGCAGATATTCTCAGTAAGACTGCTACAGTTAGTAAGGAATTTTATTTCTTGATTTTTACTCTAAATTAGTTCATGATAATCTGTACTTCTCATAAAAAGCATCAAATAATAATAGCAAAATACAGGTTTTATTACTTGACGGTACTGCATCTTACTGTCTGCCTTTCCCACAATTCTGTGTCAGGTGTTGCCTTGACATAGTGCTTTACTACCCATTCACCCTGTTTGGCTTCCAATAAAGGTTTAGGCAAAACTGTGACATCTGAGATTGCAAGTGTTCTTCTGTTGTGTGTAGCAAAGTCTCGACTTCTATGCATCATGTTTTCTTGCTGAATTATGCAGGCCAGTATAGTCAAAGCCTTATATTTCTGGATGAATAACATGCACAAAGGCTAATAAATCAAACTGTCTTCTTCTATTTTCCCCCTTTTCTGGCTCATGCACAGTTGATCATCAGCTGTCCACAATGCCTCATCTCATCCACTGGGTCTATCAAACCTGACTTAACCTCCCCTAACTGACTCCAGCCATGATTGGGGTAGGTGAGGAGATTCAGACCACTTGAAACAGTCTCATATTATTGCTGTCAAGGAAGCATTTTCCCCTTTAAAGCCTAATCCCTACTACCACATACACTCATACAGTCCAAACGGATGGTCTGCAATGGTCTTTGTGGACTATTGTCAATATCTCTGCATGTGACTCATCCGAAGCACTGCAGATGCCACTTCACACATATCACCAGCCTCGATCACAGAGAAGTGACCATGTGCATGTACTCCCACCTCAGGATGGGCATGTCCATCCTCCCTGCCTGCTCCATCAAGCATCTGGGCCTCTAATTGAACTCGGGTAACCTTGGCTGTAGTCAGGGCTTTAGCCTTCATGCCACCTGTGCAAGCTGTCTACTTCTATTTTGGAACACTCTGTAATAAAATGTATAGTCTTCTTCAATACAGGCAGGTTTTTAGATCTATATTTAACCTGGATCAAAATACTGTTCTATGGTGAACTGAGGAGCAACAGATAAATAAGGAAATCAGAGACTGTCTAGCTAATGAAAATATCCTTTCCAGTTATCACAAATGTTGAAACTGCTAACATAGCCATGGTGACTGGTACATGATACAGAAGAATGGAAAAAGAAGGTAAACTTATGGAAACTGCGGAAAAAGCTGAAGTGACTAAGAGCAGTAACATTCCACCAGCTACTTAATTCTTTCCAAAGCATATGTTTTATTCCATACAAGTTTATGGAGAAAAACTGTATATTTTACAGCTGCTTTTGGAAAGAAAACTTACTCTTGGAAAGTAAAATGAAGTCTTGTACATTTCAATAGATTCCTTGAATTTCATAAATCTGTTGATGTTTACTAAGTTTACTTTTTTAATTTGAATAATTTAATCTAAAATATAAGAAAATTTGATCATTCAATGACAAAAACATTCTTTGGTGATTATGTGTTGTGAGAGGAAAGGAAGAAAAACAAGCATTCATTGTTACCTATCTAAGCAAAATTCAGATCTACACAGCTAGGCAATGGAAGATTTGTTTTACACCCTGTTAAATTAGCCAAAGAGACTCCTTCATGCAAATAGTTTTGTAGACCTACAAATTACAATACAGTACTATACACTCGAGTTTGTCACCATAGCAATGTGTCAATAAAAGCAGAAGCCTGTTAATGACAGAATACCATACAATGTTCTATATAAATTAACAAGTCAGAATAACTATCTATCATGAAGACCAGTTATAAATCTGCCATTATGAACAGCTGACTATAAGGGCAGACACATACCAGGCTTTCCTGGATCATAGCATGCAGCCATTCTGACTTTCTTTACTCTGTAACAATGACTGAACTATATCAACAAGCAATAAACATCATCACACATAAGTTGCTTCAGACTGTGCAAGCATCCAACCACAATATGCAACTACAATCTTAAAGTGGTAGAAAACATTACTGATGTGCAGTTATATGACAAAGGCTGGTTGTGAGCATAATTCTTAGTTTTATTTGGGATGCATTGCAACTCAGTCTGTGCTGGCAGATAAAGACCATTCACTGTCTGTCCATCTCCATATTGAGTTACTGGATAAAGACATTTACAACCTTATTTTCTCTTTCCAGTATGAACTGTTTTAAATCTGGCATTCATTCTCATGTTCTATTACTGTCATTGCTAACCAGACTCTTCTTAAGGTTACTGTATTCATTTACCACTCTCTTCATGAAAAGAAAAAAAAATTGTCATATTGCTTCGGCACTGTTTCTACGTCCTCAAATTGAGCATACTTCTTATTCATGCCAACTCCCATGAAGCTCTTAAAATATTTATATACATGAAAATACAAGCTTGCTGGCAGGAAACAATCTGTATATCAAGTCTTTCTAATGTACTCAAATAGCATCACAATGTTGCCTGTCTTTACTTCCCCCATCCATCTCATGCTTTTTTAATTGTGCCATTTACCTACCATCCCACCACCCATTTATTTGATTCCATGTCTACACCACCCTCTTACTGAAATAAACCCCCTTAAAGCCAAGATGAAATTCCTACTTCCTGTTTGTAACTGATATCTGATTCTTCTCCTTTTATCCTTCTTTGTAAGTTCCACTCTCCTTCAGTCCCCTATCATAATCATATGGACCCAGATCAAGTTACTCAGATCACTACATCCTTCTTTGCTTCCAAGGAACAGCATCATCATTCTTGTAACTTTCCTTCATAGTTCATTCTATACAACTTCTTGACCACTCTTGTGCCCCTCTTCTGGACTTTTACTGTCAATGCAATGTCCCATGTAGTATTCCAGTGACAGGTTGTCCAATGCCCAATAAAGTGGGAGTATCATTTTCTTGTCCCTGCTCTCTATCATTGTTAAGCTGTATACAATCATCCTATCAGTCAATAACACTGCTTTTTTTTCCATCTGCTCTTGGTGGTCTACTCAGTCTGTTATTACCAAACCTAATTTTTTTGTTTGTTTTTCCTACTTTGCCCATTTGAGCAGCACACTCACATTTGTATTTTATTTCCTAGGTAGCTATGCCTTAGAAGCAATACCTTGCATTTATCTGTGCTAGACTTTAGCTCACACCCATTCACCCTTCTGGGTAATCTTAAGTCATCATCAAGAGATAACTTTCATCCCCTACAATGCCTCCTACCATGATATCACTTGCAAAAAGCTGATCTTGTTCTCATTGTCTTATGCCACTCCAAGATAAAAACATCAGACAGCACCAGTCCCAGCAACAACCCTACAACACATTGTTAGTAAACCAACTTTCTTGATACAAGGTATCCTTTATGACCATTTTCTACATTCTCCTGTCTAACCACATTCCTAGCCATCTCATCACTTTCCTCTTCTTCCAGCTTTCAGAATTTGCTAAGCCACCTTCTGTTAGGCATTGAGGAAAAGAGTGCTTGAATCTATGCAAACATCAATCAGACAACCTTTGGTCCAGCTCAACTGTAACCTAGTCATAAAACTGAATTATAATGGACTATAAGAATCTCCTAGCTCTGAGCACTCCAAACTACAAACACACTCAATATACCATTAAGAAGGAAGAGATTCCATACATTTCCATTTAGTATATCAATAGTACAAGAGGTATTCCAAAAAGGCCATTGTACAAATAGGCTTGGAAGATACTGTAGGCATAACTGATGCTCTATTATTCTGGAGGTCAGACAAAAGATGAACAGGACAAGAAAGTTATGCAACTGCTAAAGACAGCAATATATCATCAGTTCAAATTAAAAAGAGCAAGCGTAAAGTCAAAGTAATAAGTCTGGAATGCATAGTTCATTTTTTTAAACATCACACAGATTAAACAGGATACAGAAAAATTCAGAGCAATTGTCCAAATGTCAAAGCCAGGAAAAAGGAAACACACCTAATGTTTCTATAAATGATGCAGTTTATTGCAAAGTTTGTACCAGATATGAAGAAACACATAACTTAGAATCAAATTAATTAAAATGCAACTTTCATTATATAACTAATCATGACTAGCACTTCAGCAAAGAACATTGGTTACAAAGTGAACTGATGGAAATCAGTTACTTACAAAAACATTGAATTAATTGTTCCTCCAATGAAATCACCCATAGGGAATAGGGAATAACAGCCCACAGAAATTACTAGATGGAAGAATTAAAATAAATAGACCATCATAATATGAAATTCAAGGATTCCAAGACATGGCACATATTAAAAACAAAAGTAAACAATATCAGAAAACATAGATGAATAAAAAAATGCAAACATTGTTTATTAAATGTATTTATTCTATTAAGGTGAACAGTATCAAAATTAAAAAAAATAGCTTTCTGTGTTTGTAAATCATATACGACATTCAAAAATTGGCCAGTAAAGATATCTAATTGTTACATGAACAGGTAGAGACTAGTCTAGAAACACAGGCTAGAATAACAAAAGGCACCATAGTAAAGAATAGGAACTCACTTTAATTTAAGTGAGTTCCTATTCTTTACTGTGATGCATTTTGTTATTCTGGACTGTGGTATGCTTTTAGATTCAAGAAACACAGGCTGGTTGACTCTTAATGACACTAAATTTCTGCTTATAGAGGTGACAATTTTCAAAATTTTGTTTTGGTTCACCTGTTTAAGGAAAGAGGTTGTCCAAATAATATTTTGGATGACAGAAAGAATTAATTTATTTCTGGTAGGGCTGATAGATTCCCCCTATACTAAAGGGAGGTCAACTGAAAACCCTTTATACTAAAGATTCAATAGCATATTATAGGTTAACTGTTACATATTTACATAATACGGCCTTCATTAAGAACATTAGCTCACATTGGGAAACCCATATCCACTTTGATAATGGTAGGGATATTGTGGGACTTTATCCCTCATACACTTTTAGAAGGGGTGTAAATATACCACTGGGACCAATAGATGTATTTCATGTAAAGAATAACCCTATATTAATATCAACATGGTTGAACCTGCGGTGGTGGTGCTGCGGTAGCGTTGTCGCCTCACAGTAAGACGCTGTCCGGTTTGATTCTCAGCTAGAGCGTCTTCTGCGTGGAGATATGCGTGAATGGGCGTACCTTCATTGAAGGTTGTGCATCAGGGCTGGTAACTCGGCAAGTAAAAATCAACTAACGATCACCACTGTGGCGACCCCTAACTGGGAAAAGCCAAAAGACGCAACAATATCAACATGGTTGAAAGCATACAAGCTTCCTGGCAAGAATGAAATGGTTAGCATCAATTGCATTTTGTGCAATGTGCATTTTAAAATACAAATATGATATGATGATGTATGGATGGCCCAATCATCATTATAATCATTTATTTTTTACATATTTTTATACATCTTATATAAGGTTTATGCAATTTAGAGAGTGTATGCTTTATACTGAGTATTTTAGGTAAAAATCATGTTTTTGATGTTTTGAGATTATGTGTTGTAATAATCTTGTTGATATTTGGATTTTTTTGTACAAGTAGACCTTTTCTTTAAATATCTGAACAAACTGGGCATATGATTATTTTCAGAGGTTTTAAAAGATATCATAGTAGAATGAGGCTACTACTCTAGCAAAATCTGTGTGTTGGAAAAAGTGCTTAATCATTTAATTTTCATGAACTATTAAACCTTTGTGGAGTTCAAAAGCAGCAGTTGATGGAGACTTGTTTTTGGTTTGTGTGTTTTTTTTATTTTTAAGTTCTATCAGCAAAGCCACATCTTCTGTTTTTGCAAGTGTGGTTTTGTTATTGGTATAAATGGCAGGGATTTTAATCTCCACTACCATGTCTTTAACATCAGGATATTTGCAAATTGTAGTTCAGATTGGGTTGTATATTTGGCCACGTGCACCTGTTCTGCTTTTTATATTGGAGAGACTTCTAGGTCAGTTAAATTCAGATTAGGGGAGCACATGAGTGCTATTAGAAATAGACGTACAACAAATGCATTGTCTAAACATACTATGGAACACCCGTCTGTTACATTCAAATTTGTGGTTATAGATAGGATAATTTTACATAGAAATTTTAAAGCAGGATGGCACCAGAAGCTCAATGATATGGAAAATAAATGGATTACCAAACTGGGGGGGTCTTTTTAGACCAGGATTAAACATATCAGAACAACAATGAGGGGGCAATTTATAATATAAACATGTAATACAGTTTTTTTCATTGGTAATGTATTTTTTCAGATATGTGAACACTTCATATTATAGCTATATATATATATATGCATAATATGTTTTTTATATTATATATACATTTTGATAACAACATTCTGATGAGTAGGAGAAAAATATATATGATGTCTGTACAATCTATTTACTCAGATATCTCCTATATCAATATAACTATAAAGATACATGTTGTATTGCCTTCTAAACAATAATTTTATCTATTAGGAACTGTAAAATGTACTATTTGATGGTTTGGATGTATGTCCCTTTAAGAGCTGGGATATAAATAGTGCTTAATATGGCGGAGACTTTTTGACTTTTTACTAGCATTGATAAAGGCTTGTATAAGCCGAAACCTTAGAAATAGACTGCATCTAGTCTATGCAGAAACAGGCTGCATCTTAGCCTGTTTATACAGCTCTGCATTCTATTTAAACTGTTTTTGTGTTGATTAACTGTTTTGCACTCTTAAAAAGTTATTTGTTGCTTAATTTTACCTGTAGGCTAACACACTCAAGTGTGCTAGCCGCTTAAAAGCATTTATAGCATTTACTGTCTGTTTTTTTCTTTGTCTCTGTAAAAAAAAAAAAAAAAAATCTCTTGTTTTCCCACCTTACTGAACTAGAGTAGTCCAGTTTCAGAGTTGCTGATCCCTGGGCTTTGTTTTTAGTTCCTGTTACTGATCCATTGCCTTATTAGGAAGGAGGGAAGTTTCTTTGCTTACCAGTGGGAGTGGGAAGCACTGAGCAGCCTTTTTGTCCGAATTGGTGAAGTTTCAGCCAGAAACTAGTAGTCCATTGGTCGTTTTGGGCCAATTCCTAGCTCCTTTCAGCCCCCTGCTATAAAACACGCTAAACACGCGTTTTCCAGCTTGTACCAACTCAGCACAGATCCTCGTGGTGGCCTGCAGAGTGATCCAAGCAGCAGAGAGCTAAAAGAGTGACTTTCTACCAGATATAAGTATTTTGTAGCTTTCCCACTGTTATTAAGCTAGCGACTGCATTTCGCCTGTTTTACTGCTACTTTAAGTGATTTCTGCATTTTACACTGTTTATTGCACTTTAAGTTACTAATTGTTGCAAATTGTTTCTGTAGGCTACACACTAAAGTGCGCTAGCCGATTTACAGCATTTATAGCATTTACTGTCTGTTTTTCCTTATCTCTGTAATAAAACAAAAAAATCTCTTGTTTTCCCGCCTTACTGAACTAGAGTAGTCCAGTTTCAGAGTTGCTGATCCCTGGGCTTTGTTTATAGTTCCTGTTACTGATCCATTGCCTTATTAGGGAGGAGGGAAGTTTCTTTGCTTACCAGTGGGAGTGGGAGGCACTGAGCGGCCTTTCTGTCCGATTTGGTGAAGTTTCAGCCAGAAACTAGTAGTCCATTGGTCGTTTTGGGCCAATTCCTAGCTCCCTTCAGCCCCCTGCTATAAAACACGCTAAACGTGCGTTAGCGCGATTTAGTGCGGAGTTGCCACTGTTGCACACAAGAGCAGCGGCGGTTAAACAAGGTTAACTATTCGGGCCATCTAAATTCCACTCTTCAAATTTTCCCTTAGAACTACCTTCCTCGAGCTGTACTGCTGATCTAACCAGCATATCCTATAACTGAAAAGTTCATCTCTACTTGATTCCCAAGTAGACTATTCTCTATCTGTAAAGCCTAGCACTTACTCCTACAGTACTTGCACCTTGATAAAGCACTCTTATTATAGATAGTACCCCACCAGCCTAAAACCCACTTCCCCCGGAGTCCTTTGAAAGTCTCTTTATCTACTACTTCTAGTATGTCGAGGGATCAGTTGCTAGTGTCCTCTCCAGCTCAACTGGTGAACCTGGGAATATTGAGGCAATGTTACAATTGCCTCATGTACACAGGCAATCCTCTCCTCCTCCCACAAAACACAAATACATGCGAGAGATGCAACTATACAGCCAAACTGGAGGCTGAGCTCTCTCAACATAGGACTGGCAAGACCAGACAGGAGGAGAAGGTAACCACACACAATACATACCCAGTCACACATGGTACCATCACAACTTCAAATCATACACATACTCACACAAAGACATACTCGGAGGCTCTGATCAAAAATTTACCAAAACAGCAGAGGCCACCAAAGCAGACACCCAAACAACTACCACCTCACGACCCAACACATGCAACACATAGACCACACAGTCAGAGTGTCAAACAGTCACAGCCCTTAAGGCCAAACAAAATGCCAGACACACTTGTCATTGGTGATTCCATAGTCAGACACACTGACGCCCCGCTCACCAGACTGAGTAAGGAGAAGGTCACAGTAAGCTGCCTGTCGGGTGCTAGAATCCGCCACATAACGCAAGCACTCAGGTCTCTCAACAGCAGGTACAAGTACGACTCAGTCATTGTCCACGCTGGTGTCAACGACCTGAGACGCACCTCCTTGGACTACATGAAAAGGGACATCGAGGAGCTCTCTGATTATGTAGCCCAGGCAGGTATGACCCTGACCTTGAGCAGTATCCTACCTTCACCTAGAATGATGCCACAATACAGTGATAAGATGATCAGCTTTAATAATTGGCTTAAATTCTGGTGTCATTCAAAGGGGATCCAATGTCTGTCTGCCTGGGATGACATGCTGGACAAGCCACGCTGCTTCACAAGGGACGGCTTGCACCTGTCACCCCTGGGCTTCCGGATATTGGCAAAGGCTCTTGCCACCCCCATAGTGCCTTTTTAGGCAAGGCTCAAATTCTAAACCTACCACCCTAGAACACCAAAAGGAAAAAACTAAGGGTAATGCTGCTCAATGCCAGAAGTCTCACTCTCAAGATGCACGCACTCGAGGCCCTTCTCAATATGGAGAACATCGATGTCTGTGCTGTGACAGAAACCTGGTTCAAGGCTCCTGAGAGCACCCCAGCACTAACAGGTTTCACCTCATATCATGCGTTCCGCCCCAAAATCCGGACAACACCAAGAAAGGAGGGGTGTCCATATTCATAAAGGACACCCACACCTCAAGGTTGGTGGCAACGCACGATGCATCGGAGACCATCCAGGTGCAATTAACCATAGGCAAGACTGCTCTGCAATTTGTAGCATGTTACAGGCCACCCTCTCAAACTCAGGAACCTCACATGGCCTTCCTGAAAACATTGGAGGGGATAAATGTATCTCCAAACACCATCATACTAGGTGACTTCAACTACCCTAATATAGACTGGGAACACTACTCAAGCCCAAACACTCTAACCCAAAGATTCCTGGAGTTCATAAACTCAAATGCCATGGAACAACTAGTCACCATCCCCACAAGAGGAGAAAACATACTTGATCTCATCATCACGAACATGGGATCAAAATGTTCAACACCGGAAGTATACCCTCACTGGTGAGATCAGATCATAAACTAATCTCGCTGGAGGTCCTCATCCCGCCCCCACCTGAAACAAAAAAGACCACAGTGAAAAACTTCTCAAAAGCCGATTTCACACTTCTAAAAACTAGTGTGGTCTCCTTTAAGGCCCCTGAGCCAGTGGTAAACATTACTCAAACCACTGAATCACTTACAAATTCCTTCTACCAGCACCTACAGAACTGCATGGATCAGGCAATCACAAACAAAACTAAGACTCTCTGTACCAAAGGCAAGCGTCCAGTCTGGTGGACCCCAGCCATAAACAAGCTCTACAACAAAAGGAGGAAGCTACTACAAGATAGAGCAAAATCCTTGAAAGGTAAGACACCTTTGATCATTATAAGTAAAAAACTAAGAGCTCTCATAAAATCATACAAGGCAAATTTTGAGAGAAAAATCGCCAAGGACTCTAAAGACAATCATAAGGCCTTCTTTAGCTATGTTAGAAACCTAGGAGGAAACTCCCAGATATGCTCAGAATTAGTTCAAAATGATGTGAAAATTACTGAACCTACACACATTGCTAACATACTGGCTGACAGGTTCAGTGCAAACTTCTCCCCCCCCCTCACCCACAAAAGGAGAGGTATCTATTCCAGAGGATTGTAGCCCCCAAACATCTCCAACGCCCAGGTGAGAACTGCCCTCACTAAGGCAAAAAACACAGCATCCATGGGACCGGATGGTGTCCCCGGCTGTGTGCTTCATGAACTCAACGAGGAATTAAACCCAAAGTTAGGACAGCTGTTTAATCTTAGCCTCACCTCAGGATACGTACCCAAGGAGTGGCGCACGGCGACTGTGGTCCCACTTCATAAGGGCGGTGCCTCCACAGACCCTGGAAATTACTGCCCCATTAGCTTGACAAGCCTTATCTGCAAAGCCATGGAGAGGATCATAATGGAACTCATAAATAAAGACATAGGGAACTTGCAGACTTTGGATCCAACCCAGTTTGGCTTTGTCAAAGGCAGATCCTGCCTCTTAAACTTGGTTGACTTTTCGAGACAGTCACCAAGGCCATTGATGAGGGAAAGGCAGTCCATACAGCCTACCTTGACCTGGCAAAGGCCTTCACACAATACCCCACTCAGGTATCATCGAAAAACTCATCAGCTTGAATGTAAACCCATACATCACAAGATGGGTTGCAAACTGGCTAAGTGACAGAACCCACAGGGTCAGAGTTGCTGGAGCCATGTCAGACTCAAAGCCTGTCACAAGTGGTGTCCCACAGGACTCAGTCCTGGGTCCACTCTTGTTCGGCATCTACTTTTCTGAAGTACAAGCAAACACAGGAGGGTTATGGCTGACAAAGTTTGCAGATGACTGCAAACTGGGCCATAGTCGAAAACACATCTGACACAGATATCCTCCAGAAGGGCCTCACAGAAATGGATAACTGCTGCCAGTGCCAAGGCGTGAAGTTAAACGCCAAAAATGCATAGTCATACCCTTCGGGAAAAACAAGGTTACCCCTAGCTACCATATAGGTGGCAATCCACTGAGCACAGAAAAAGTCATCAGGGATCTGGGGACCCAAGTTGACAGTAGCCTTCGCTTGACACTCATGTTGCTAAAGTAGTTAGGAAAACCTTCTATATCACCCACCTGATCATGAAGGGATTCACATCTAGATCAAGGGAGGTCATCGTCCCCCTGTACTCATCACTCATTAGACCTATGATTGAGTACAATGCCCCGTTCGGAATGTATCTGACCAGACACATGCTGCAGCTTGAAAGGCCCCAAAAGTTCCTCACCAAAAGGATAAAGGGTCTCAAAAATATGTCTTATGCTGCCCGACTGAAAGAACTCCAGCTCTATTCAGTCACATACCGCTTGCTCAGAGGTGACCTGTGCCTGACATATAAGGCCATGTCAAACCCAGATTTGATGAATATGCTTCACCTCAAAAAAAATCTAGATCCCTCAGAACCACAAGGGCGGGAGACTTAAACCTTGACACGGTTATAAATAGAACGTGCTGGAGGGACAGATTCATCACCCAGAGACTCCCTATGCTGTGGAACAAAATCCCGGTACATGTGAGGCAGAGCACCTCGCTGGCCTTGTTCAAGAGGAATCTTGACCAATGGATGGGAGATCGCAGATATACCCCAGGGATTACTTCAGTGTCACTGCTTGACAGAGGCACAGAAAAATGATAGGCATAGTTTTTATTCAAACTAAAGGGGTGGCGAAAGCCACATAACTATGGGCTAGGCTTATAAATGCCCTTGGGCAGATAGCCTAGGATGAACCTATGAACCTATGAACCGGTTTGCTTTCAATAATGGTTATTACCATTATTTTGGATGGATTGATGGTCAGTTATTAAAATTCTTCTTTAAGCAATCCTTTTCGTGCTGGTCCACTTTTGTTTACAGACTTGGCTGTTCTTGGGACCGTGCATGTTGTCCTGCGTGCGTGTACCTTTGATTCTTAATCTCCACTACCATGCCTCTTTCTTGTAAATAAAAATCATTACTAAACTAGTTAGTGATATAAAATAGATAATGCCATTGTTTCCCAAAATGCATACATTTGTTAGTGTCTACTTTAACAAAAATAAAACTTTCTTGTCAAATTTCTTCAATAGTTTTAACAAATGCCCACTATCCTGTAAGCAGGACCACAACGCCCAAATCTAAGACATCAAAAATAAAAAATGGCAGTAATATGACCTCCATTCTCTAAAGGGTCTTCAACTTGCAAAGTAGTAGATTTCACAGGTGGTCACTCAAAATGTTTAGGGATCTTAAGTAGGCAATAAAATAAGAAAACCATTTGAGTTTGTTAGCATAATTTCCTGTTAAGAAATCCTAACTGATTCATCCAAAAGTGCAATTAACTGTTTACTGTACTTGTATTATGTCATCAAATGTATGTCAGTACTAATACATTTGGCCACTAGTTTGATAACAAAGTTATTATTGGCAATTAAAGAGCGCATGACAAGCTATTTAGTTTTGTTCATAATACAGGGGATTTTATATTTATCACACTTGATGATCTGTTGAAGAACATCCTTTTTCACCAAGTCATAGTACACAGCTGTTGCTTTACAACTAAATGGTGAAACAAAGATAATGTTAATCTTGAAGTCTGGTCCACTAAATAAGGCTGCTCAAATCAGGAGGCTTCCAAGATGGTAGCAGACTGAAAACTATATTAATTAGAGCTTTTGTGGTGTAAAAACTAAGGCACTGATAAAAAATGTCTGTAAAAATGTATCAGTTTTGGTAAAATTCAGTTACTGGCTAAGATCTACACATTCTAGATGCTAGTTAAGAAGGAATTTGGAAACATAATGGATGATTAACCAGAAAAGGATAAGAAAAGGCTTTGTTGGGAAGAGCCATGCAGCTGTTTGGCAAAACTGAATTTGTGATGTTTAAAATAAGTGGAACACTGGTGGAACATATAAAGTCAAATGACCAATGAATGGAAAAAATAGAAAATTGAATTTCAGTAACCATTCAGATGTGCTAATAAACCTACAAAAATCAGAGACTGAAATAAAGGAGGGACAGGCTGAACATGAAACTTCCCAAGAAGATACATTTCTTAAAATAGCAGAGTTAGAAGACAGAGCACACAGGGAACACCTGAGTTTTTTTTACTATACTAGAGGCTCTAGATGGATTGAACTGTATTATTTTTATGCAAGTACAAATAAGAAAATGGACTGGTGTTTCACAGCAAGATTTTTTTCTATCTGAGAGGATATTCTGGCTATGCTCAAAATATTGTGATCAAAAAGCAACTGAAATCTACATTAGTAAAGATACAATTATACCATCAGAAAGAGCTGCTCCTGACAAAATTATGGCAGAAGGAAAAGGTGTAAAATATATGGACATTATTGTGTTTTTGGAAAAATTATTATTTACTGTGTACCATGCAAAAGAGAGGTAAGTTTATTTTATCAATCAGTGGATATCGGGGGCAGGTATGAGATCTCAGTAGCTATATCCAGCTGTCTTCAAAATAGTTTTCTTGGAGGAATTAATATATATTTGGAAGCGAAGTAGGCTATGGAGGAATAAAAATTAACCAGCAGAGTGAGTCAGTAAGGTGAGAGAGACTCTGCCTCTCAAGCTTCTGTCAATAAGAAAGCCCAGAGAGAGGCTGTCTGTGAAATCGTTCCTACTGCTATAAAGGATAATGCTTGTGGAAAGCAAAGAACCTTAGCAGCTGGCCAGAAGAATCAAGAGTACTTTGGACTTGAACCAGAGACTGGTTTTTGGAATATTGCGATGATCAGGAAGAAGACCAGGAAAAAAA
>NC_056733.1:39693439-39828439 GCF_019279795.1 Protopterus annectens
TTCTTCAACCGCATTCCTTCTGAAAAGCATTCTTCTGCATGTATTGTTCCCACAATTTCCTATTTCTATGCAATTTGCTCCTACAATTTTCTAAAGATCCCACCTGTTGTTCTTTTATCTCTATTACAATATTCACTACTTCAAGTATGGTCGGTTTAGATTTGTATTTTCATGTCCTAGTACTTGCTTTTTGGCAGCCACCTAAAATAAAATTAACAAGGTCTTACTATATCTAGATAACTTAAAAATCCCATATTCCTGCAGAAATAAAATGTCCTTAGTTACACTCATTTCCTCATCTAGTATTCCTGACACAGTGTTCTGTCAGGAATATTTAAGTCTGACAATTCATTACATTCTGAAAACATATGCCCTTAGGTACCTCTTTCTTCCCTATCACATTTCCAACATTTGCTATTTACCCGAGGAAAAGTTCTTTGGAATCTGCTTGAGGTATAAAAGTACCTATGTAAACACTTCCAATAAAAATTCCTATATCTTGTAGACTTTTTTGCATATTCTGGAGCCATATGTATGTTCTTCATTGTTTCTTTGTGAATTGCTTATCAAATCTCATTTACCAATCTTTTCTGACCTCCTCTGACTGATTCCTATAGCTATAATGCAATTTCTTATATGTCCTAGTAATTAGCCCTTTTTAACAATAGCTACTATTCCAGCTTCAACTAAAACTCAACCAGTGCAAGCCTTTCACTTGGGATTCATTTATCCCTTTCTCCTTAACTATACTGTGATGTCAATCTCTGATAGGGAAGGCAGTTTCTAGCCTGCAGTCTAAATGTTTTCTTGACCTCTTCCAATTCTCTTGCATTTTCCTCTATATATATTCCCAATATCTTAGTTTATTATGCAAGCATGCCCCCTTACTACTTTAATGCATTATGTATTAAGAGTAATCATTTTAGCTTACTTATTTAAGGTTAACCAGTGTACTTTTCCTTAAAGCTATAAAATAATATTTGTAATCCAAAAAACAAGGAATAAGGTACCAAAATAAATCTTTAAACCTAAAACAGGTACCAGCATGATGAAACAATGAAGCCACAGTAAATATTAATAGAAATTTTAGATTAAGGTTAAATTTTATATGACAATACTATGGAATTTCTATTTTATGCAGTGTTTTAATACATATTCATTCACTCAGTTTTGGTTTATATTTTAATGAATTATTTAATGCTTGCTAGTTCCCTGCATTTACTTTATGATATTTTTAATTTAGTTCTGCTTTTAATAGCATGAATATGTATGTATTAAGCAAACATTCATTGATTGGAATTTTAATGATGTCATGTCTATGAAAGTTTAAATTGATGTATTTTTTTACTAGCCCACATCTGAAGAAGTGTTTCTAAATGAAAATGCAAACTTGGTACGTTAATGTGGAGTATTTGAAATGTGTCATTCAGTGTCTAATAAAATTTGTGTCCTCAGTCCTCACTTGTACTGTGGCTTCATTGTTTCATCATGCTGGTACCTGTTTTAGGTTTATAAGATAATATTTACTGAAAGCATGCAAGTTGTTTTTCCCATCTGGGGGGAAAATAAAGGCAGCAATCTGTGTAAGTGAGAACACATACTCTAAAGCAGGGGTTCCTAAAGTGTGTGCCACAGCGCCCTGGGGAGCCACGGCTTCTTTACAGGGGTGCCACAAACTAATAAGCTTAGCTGCAAAATAAACCGTGAACAGTTCACGGTTTATTTTGCAGCCAAGCTTATTAGTTCGCAGCGAACTAAGTCTAGACCTACACTGTAGCTTTTTAGCTGAACTGGCATCAAGTATAGCAGTGGTCCCAAACCACCGGACCACAGACCAGCACCAGGCCATGGAGCACTTGGAACTGGGCCTTCAGGTAAGTGAATGCCTGTATGAGTGTGTGTGTGTGTGTGTGTGTGTGTGTGTGTGTGTGTGTCTGTCTGCATGTGTGAGTGAATGCGTGCACAAAAGCAAAATAGTGAGATCAGGAGAGTGAGAGTGATGTGTGAGTGAATGCAGGAATGAATAAAGACGTGGCTGTGTGTGTGTGTGTGTGTGAGATCAGGATAGTGAGAGCGATGTGTGTGATCGGGAGAGTGAGAGCGATGTGTGAGTGAATGCAGGTATGAATGAGGAAGTGGCTGTGTGTGTTTGAGATCGGGAGAGTGACAGCAATGTGTGAATGAATGCAGGTATGAATGAGGAAGTGACTGTGTGTGTGTATGTGTGAGATCGGAAGAGTGAGAGGGATGTATGAATGAATGTGTAAGTGGGTGTGTGGCATGTGGGTGTGAGATCAGGAGAGTGAGAGCAATGTATGAATGAATGCGTAAATGGGTGTGTGGGTGTGACAGACAGTGAGAGCGATGTGTGAATGAATGCAGGTATGAATGAGGAAGTGACTGTGTATGTGTTTGATCGGGAGAGAGTGAGAGTGATGTGTGAGTGAATGCAGGTATGAATGAGGAAGTGTGTGTGTGTGTGTGTGTGTGTGCAATTGGGAGTGTAAGAGTGATGTGTGAGAGAATGCAGGTATGAATGATGGAGTGACTATGACTGTGTGACAGACTGGAAAAGAGTGAGAGTGATGTGTGTGAGTGAATGCGTGCATGAATGCAAAAGAGACTGTGTGTGTGTGTGTGTGTGCATCATGGGGGAGAGAGTGATCCCTGGCAGCAGCAGCAGCAATGAGGTCTGTGTAAATCTGGATCATACCGCTGGACACATACCTCTCACCCTCTTAGATCAAGAAATCTGGACAAAGCCAAACATAGTGGGGGTCCAAAGGCACAAAATAGGGACTCTTTTAAGCACTGCTCTCACAAACTTAGAAAGTTGATAGAAATGCAGGTTTTGCATTAGCATGCATTTTCTGAAGGGTATGAAGTATGAAACTCAACTGTCTGTCATTATTTTCTGACTTCAACCTGAATGATCTGCCAGTGATTTGCCAGAAAACAACAATTTTATGAGAAAAAGACCAAAATATGAAACAAAAATCTATACAGTTGAGAGGTATGCTGGACAGAGCCAAATAATAGGGACAGATTTTAAATATTGCTCTTATAAACTTAAAGTTAATAAGGTTTCCATAAGGTTTGCTTACCTCTCAACCATAGTAGATCAGTGTTATGCTGTTAAGCAGAATGTACACTTTTTTTTTGGTAATTGTCTTTTTATTGTACTTTGGAGATTTTCTCCCCAGGCCTCGTAGTCCAGTCAGGCAGCCTTGTTAAACAAATGTCAAATAAATAAATAAAATATGCACTTTATGCATGCCACGGAGGGGGGGTACCTTGGGAAAACCTGGATTCAGCAAGGGAGCCGAGAATCGAAAAAGTTTGGGAACCACTGCTCTATAGTGTATTAGCATGGTTAACCATAACTTTAGGCAATGCCAGTGGGTGCATCAATTTGGTGTACATATTCATATTTGATAAACCTTCTTTTTGGGATGTATGTAGTTGTCTGCATTGATTGTGAGTTAAAAGGGTATTTGCTGAAAATTTATTAGTTTTGTTTTTCCTTGGGTGTTTTTATTGAAGCAAAAAGTCAGGAAATGTGACATGGGTTTAAATAGAGATGAGCAGAAGCAATTACATACAAGATCAGCCTCCCAATCATTAGTGCATGAATGTAAGTTGCAGGATGGAAACATACATTCATTAAAACTTTCATATATAATGTGGGAACAATAGCTTTTTATCAGAATGACTGTGTTGTCAGTAGTAACATGGAATATAAATGGAGTTACATGCATAGACAAAAAGCAATGAGCATGAATTAAATTAAGACTAGATTGAAAATAGCAATGTTACAAGAAACACATTCAAATAGAAATAAGCACGTAAATTTGTTAAAGAAAGGATTCATAACAGCCATTCATCAGAATCCAGAGATAAAATAAAAAAGGCAGTAATAATATCAACTGTGAGAGGGTGCCCAATAGTGATAGAGAAAAAGGGGCAATAATATCAGATGTGTGGTAGCCAGGGGTTACTGGTGGGGGTAGGATTAGGCTGCCATGCAATTATTTTATTTATTTATTTCATTGACATTTGGTGACTGGGAAAGTCCGACTGTGTAAGGAACCCATTTTCAGTGGAGGCTCAGGGAGAAAAGCTCCACAATTAGAAAAGTACAACCATAATAGTTTAAATAATTTATAAAGCAAGACAGTGACAAAATATCAAAATACTAACATATATAGTGTAGACATAGATCAATAGTACAAACTTACATACAATAAAATGCAGGGTTACATGGTTTGTATATAAGAGATAGTTAACATTTGTGATGATTTGTAAAGATCAGGGTCAAACAAAGCCAATAGAGCATTTTAATATGTAAGTAATAAGGGTAGATATTTAGTAAGAGTTTAATGTTTGGGAGAAGTGAATAAATATAGAAGTAGTAGAAGAGATAAAAGGGTTAGATGAAAGATTAGTGTGAGAAAATTAGATTAAAACATATTGCAGAAATAATTATGGTGAAAGATATGGTAGGGGTGGATGCAAGAATTTCAGCTAGGTATAAGGGATGAATATGTGAAGAGCAGGGTGTAGGAAGAACGGAGATGTTATGGAGGCTAGAAGGGGAGTTTTTAATAGGAAGTATGGAGGCTAGGAGGGGAATTGTAAGTGGTCAATGGAAACTTAAAGAGGTAAGAGTTAGTGAGTAAACTATAGTTAAGATGCTTTTTTATAGGATGAAGATAGGTGTAATGAGGCATGAAGAGTGAAAGGAGGGGGCCTGGGATAGATTAAGTCAGTTAGTGGTTGCTTAGGAGCAAGAGCAAAGGTTAGAGTTAAGATAGTTTTCTTTCAGTGTAAATTTGAAGGTCATGAGGGATTCGATGGCACTAATATTTGGTGGTAGAGCGTGCCACAGTTTAGCAATGGCATATGAGTAAAGGCATTGCCCATCTCTTTTGGTGGGTTTATTCACTTGTTAGAAGTAGTTTTAGTGGAACTGACACTTCTGGGTGGGGTATAGGGTTGTAAGATAGTTTTTAAGGCTGGGCATCTGTTAGATTTATAGATTATTCTATTAGCTATAGAGAGTTGTGCTAAATTCAGATATTGAGGGAATTCTAGACAATTTAATTTTCTGAGGGATAAACAGTGGTGGGTGCCATTTGGTAGGCCAGTTGCAAATTTGACAATTTTGTGATAACATGGTTATAATTTTGCACTTTAGGTTGTGTGAAGATTTGTAAGAATAGGGACTCTACATAGAAGGGAGGAGAGTAGAAGGGTACTGGCTAGTGTAACTTTAGTAGAAGTATCCATAAAGTGCTTATGTCTGTGAAGTTTGCCAAGTTTGATGTGTGTTTTTTTATTGAATTAAGTATGCGTTGTTCGAAGGTAAGTTTAGTGTCTATGGTGATGCTTAGAAGTTTTGCCTGAGTTATAATTTCAATTTGGGTTTTGTTCTCTGAAAATATATTGAATTCAAGTGGAAATGATTTTAGAGAGAAAAATAGAAGCTTAGTTTATTTGGTTAAGCAGTAGTTGTGCTTTGTTTAGCCATGTTTCAACAGAGGTAAAGGCTTCTTGTGTGACTGGTAAGAGATGGTGAGGGTTATTGGATGTAGAAATAATAGTGAAATCATCAGCATATTGGATGAGTGTGCTTTGAAGGGAGGCATAAATAGATCCTTGGGGGACTCCAGTGCTGTTTACCTGGCATATGGATAGGCTAGATAGCCATTTGACACATTGTTGCTTATCAGTTAAAGAGCTGAAGAACCATTTTTGAGTAGAGTGGGAGCAACTTAGTATAGAGAGTTGTAAAACTATTGTTGTCATAGTCTTCAAAAACTATAAGGACCTTGCTCTCACAATCACACTTCATAACATTTTCAAATAGAATGTGGATTCATAATGCTTTACAGATCATGAATTCAAGAGTCACAGGTTGTTTAAATGCCACTCTTTCTCATTTTCTATGTCCAGGACTGTTCCTGCTCTTTTATGGATAACCTTACTCAGCAGCAAAAGCATCCAAGTGGACCCACTTCTGTTTCAATATCACACTTACATTGCACTAGTTTGCTGCTATTTTTAATCTCTTGGCAGACTACACTACTTTTCATCTCCAAACCTAAAAGTTCTACATCTAGATGTACTAGAGTCTCCAGCACCTTTTCCACCTCACTTGGGTTCAGTTTACTGATATATAGCTATCCAACCATTTTTCTCCCCAAATAGTGCATGTGCATGCAGAATCAATTGCAACTGATAAAAAATATTTTGCTACAAAAATATCTGTAACTGAAATGCCTCTTTGACAATAAAATTATATTTCAAAACCTTCAGATAGTTTGGCTTTTCTCAATTATTTTAATTTAAAGAATGGAAAATCGACACATTGCCACTCTGATTGGAGAGCAAATGTTCACCATCAGGGTATTAATGTACAGGTAATGACCACTGGAAAATGAGCCATACACTTCACTGCATCATATTAAGGTGCCATGAAGGATGGACTGTAAGGAAGCTGTCACCATCATTTTATGCTTGTTAAACAGTGCGGTTTAGCAAGTGTAAAAAGTAAAAAGAAGAACATTTGAAAAAGTGTGTGTGTATGTGTGTGCATGAAAGTGAGAGTGAGATTGATCAGCCATTATCTTATACTCACTAAGCAGCATTTTTGCTGTTTAGTGAATATAAAATTAAATCTTCTTCTTCTTTCAGCTGCTCCCATTAGGGGTCGCCACAGCAGATCAACTATTTCCATTTCTTCCTGTCCTCTGCATCTTGCTCTGTCACACCAACCACCTGCATGTCCTCTCTCACCACATCCATAAACCTTATCTTAGGCCTTCCTCTTTTCCTGTTACCTGGCAGCTTCATCCTTAGCATCTTTTTCCCAATATACTCTGCATCCCCCCTCAGCACATGTCCAACCCAATGTAATCTTGCCTCTCTGGCTTTGTCTCCAAACCTTTGCTGGCCCTCTAATATACTTATTCCTAATCCTGTCCATCCTCAATACACCCAGTGCAAATCTTAACATCTTCAACTCTGCCACATCAAGCTCTGACTCCTGCCTTTTTGTCAGTGCCACTGTCTCCAACCCATATAACATAGCTGGTCTCACTACCCTCTTGTAGACCTTCCCTTTCACTCTTACTGGTACTCGTCTATCACAAATCACTCCTGACACTCTTCTCCACCCACTCCATCCTGCCTGTCCTCTCTTCTACACTCACCATTACTCTGAACTGCTGATCCCAAGTATTTAAACTCATCCATCTTCACCACCTCTACTCCTTGCATCTTCACCATTCCTCTATCCTCCCTCTCATTCACACACATATATTCTGTCTTAGTCCTGCTGACCTTCATTCCTCTTCTCTCTAGAGCATATCTCCACCTCTCCAGGGTCTCCTCCACCTGTTCCCTACTCTCACTACAGATCACAATGTCATCTGCAAACATCATAGTCCACGGGGACTCCTGTCTGATCTCATCTGTCAACCTGTCCATCACCATTGCAAATAAGAAAGGGCTCAGAGCTGATCCTTGATGTAATCCCACTTCCACCTTAAACGCATCCATCACTCCCACCGCAGACCTCACCGCTGTCACACTACCCTCTTACATATCCTGTACCACTCTTACATACTTCTCTGACACTCCCGACGTCCTCATACAATAACACAACTACTCTCTAGGCACCCTGTCATATGCTTTCTCTAAGTCCACTAAGACACAATTCAACGCCCTCTGACCTTCTCTGTACTTCTCCATCAACACTCTCAGAGCAAACATCGCATCTGTAGTGCTCTTTCCTGGCATGAAACCATCCACTACTCTTTCCCATAACTTCATGCTGTGACTGATCAATTTAATCCCTCTGTAGTTACTATAGCTCTGTACATCACCCTTATTCTTAAAAAATCGGTACTAAAACACTTTTCCTCCATTCCTCAGGCATCCTCTCACTTTCCAAGATTTCATTAAACGATCTAGTTAAAAACTCCACTGCAATTTCACCTAAACACCTCCATGCTTCCACAGATATGTCATCTGGACCAAGAGCCATTCCATTCTTCATCCTCTTCATAGCTATCCTTACTTCCTCCTTGCTAATCCACTGCAATTCATGATTCACTATCCGCACATCATCCAACCTTCTCTCCCTCTCATTCTCTTCATTCATCAGCCCCTCAAAGTACTCTTTCCATCTGCTCAGCACACTCTCCTCACTTGTGAGCAAGTTTCCCTCATTATCCTTTATCACCCTTACCTGCTGCACATCTTTACTAGCTCGGTTCCTCTGTCTTGCCAATCGGTACAGGTCCTTTTCTCCATCCTTAGTGTCCAACCTTTCATACAACTCTTCATACGCCTTATCCTTAGCCTTCGCCACCTCTCTCTTTGCCATGCACCTCATCTCCTTATACTCTTGTCTACTTTCTTCATCTCTCTGACAATCCCACTTCTTCTTCGCCAACCTCTTTCTCTGTATACTCTCCTGTACTTCTTTATTCCACCACCAGGTCTCCTTGTCCTCCTTCCTCTTTCCAGATGTCACACCAAGCACCTTTCTAGCCATCTCTCTTACTAGCTCTGCTGTAGTTACCCAGCTATTCGGTAACTCTTCACTGCCACCCAGTGCCTGTCTTTACTCTTCCCTGAACTTCACCTCACAATTACCCTTTTTCAATTTCCACCATTTGATCCTTGGTGCTGCCCTCACACTCATCCTCCTCTACTTGATCACCAATGTCATCCTACAAACCACCATCCTATGCTGCCTAACTACACTTTCCCCTGCCACCACTTTACAGTCTCCAATCTCCTTCAGACTGGCCCTTCTACATAAGATATAATCCACCTGTTTGCATCTTCCTCCACTCTTGTATGTCACCCTATGCTCCTCCCTCTTGTTAAAATATGTATTCATCACAGCCATGTCCATCCTTTTTGCAAAATCCATCATCATTTGACCTTCTGCATTCCTTTGCTTAACACCATACCTACCCATCACTTCCTCATCCCCTCTGTTCCCTTCACCAGCATGCCCATTGAAATCTGCTCCAATCACCAGTCTCTCATCCTTGGGTACAGTCATCACCACTTCATCCAACTCACTCCAAAATTGTTCTTTCTCATCCATCGCTCACCCAACTTGTGGAGCATATGCACTAACAACATTCATCATTACACCATCAATTTCCAGCTTCATAAATAACACTCTATCTGACACTCTTTTCACCTCTAAAACACTCTTAGCATACTGTTCCTTCAGGATAACCCCTATGCCATTTCTCCTCCCATCCACACCATGATAAAACAATTTGAACCCTCCTCCGATACACCTAGCCTTGCTCCCCTTCCATCTGGTCTCTTGCACACACAATATACCAACCTTCCTTTGGTCCATCATATCAGCTAGCTCTCTCCCTATAACAGTCATACTGCCAACATTCAAAGTTCCGACCCTCACTATCACAGTCCTAGCCTTTACCTGCCTTCAGGCATGCCTTCCCCCTCTTCTCCTCCTTCGGCCAACAGTAGCCCAATTTCCACCAGCACCCTGATGGCCAATAGTATTGGTGGCGGTTGTTGTTAACCTGGGCCTTGACAAATCCGGTATGTATGTCTGTACTGTTGTTCTCATGTATGATTTGGCAAAACTTTACGCCAGATGCCCTTCCTGACGCAACCCTCCCCATTAAATAAAACATTAAAAAAGAAAAAAAGGAAAAGGTGTGTGTGTGTATATGCATGCATGTGTGCCTGAAAGAGGAACTGTGTTTGTGTGTGTGAGAGAGATCAATCAAGCAGTGATAGCAGGTATGCATACCTCTCAACTTCTTAGCTCAAGAAAACTGTATAATGCCTAAAATAAAGGGGAGTCAAAGGCTCAAAGATAGGAAGAGATTTTATAAAAGTAGAATGTTGCTAGAATAATAGGATTTGTGATAGCATGCATTTTCTGAAGGAAATAAACTTTGAAACTCAAATGTTATTTAGTGACTTCAATCCTCAATGATTGCCAACAAATCACACATTTTATGAGAAAGGGTCCAAGGAAATAACATTTTTTGAAAATCTTATACTTTGGATGTAAAGGTTGAGGAACTATTTCACATCAAAAGTATAAAAAAATATATTAATAAAAAAGTAAATGAGCAAAACACAACAATTTTACAGACAGCCCATTATCTGAACATAGTAACACCCCCCCGGGGTTGTGTTACTGTATAAATAATACCCTTCGATGGGTGTAGAAGGCATCTGCCTGCAGCTTCAAGCTTAAGAGGACTCCTAGGCATGCATTACTTACACATTAACATGCACCCTGTTGGGGATTATTGTTTACTTATTCAAGTATATTTGGCAGTCTTTAGCCCACTGAGTGATGCTCTGACAACAGCACATTTGGACCTCCTGCGACACTTAGCAGTGGATATGTAGTCAGTAATAGTGACATCACACAGTTCTTTTGTCCATCCAACTTACTTCATTTCTACTTTGTAATATATGCTGTGTGCCGATATATTAATGTCCACTGCAGTATCTGATGATAATGCATGTTAGACTAACTTTACTAAGGAAAAGGTATATTCAGAATGTGCTGAAAATGCTAATTATTTACCTTTTACATTAGGAATGCAACATCTAATATTTTAACTCATTATTAACCCCCACCATCAGTGAAGTAGGTGCAACATATTTGACTGCAAGCAGGCTGTACAGCAATTGTCTAAAACCGAAAATGAAAAGAAAATTACACGTGTGAACATACTTTCAACTGAACAGGAATAGCAGCTTTTTCATTTCTTGGTCAGCTGAATTCATTTTCACATACTCAATGTGGTTATTCACAGCACTAAGTACTGCAAATACAGTAATGAAATTAAATTACTGTGGAGCAAAAGTGCTGTGTGGTCTGTCTTTCAATCACCATCAGCTCGAAAGGGACAAGCTAGTCCACACAAGTAGTGCTACAAGTATGATTAAAACCATGGGACAATCTGTGCTGCCAGTGTTAAGCAGTTAAAATCAAGCACTGCATTAGGGATCGCTGTATTATATTTTTGCATCTCACATATCTCTGTGCAAAATATTTGCTCAATATCTCAGATATGCTCAATATTTGCTGCATATCTATTTAAACTATGCAAATGCATTTTAGGTTTATTGAATTGAATCCTTACCTCTGTTCTGATCTTTGTATCCTTTTTTGCCTCTCTGCTTGCTCTGTTAATTTTATTTGTTGCTGCACTTGATAAAACTCTACCATAGAGATGAATCTAGTACTGTTTGTGACCTTTGGAACTTGTAGTACAGTTAATCTTTTGTCTACAGAGGCCTAGCTGTTGCTTCGTGTGAGGGGGTATCAGTTTGGTCTAATCTAGCTAGAGTTACTGCTACAGGGCTCTGTTTAGGGTGTGTTTGATTGGATAACTTGAACTTTGGCTGGTTCCTGCTTCTTTGCCTTAAATTGCCAGTGTTTAAACCAGTTTGTGCTTGTTTGTTCAAAGCTGCAGTGAGTTAGGCCTTCTGTCTTTGCTCTGCTGTTTTCCAAAAACCTACTATGAGACTACAAAAGATAAGTGCTTATTTTCAACTGTTTTCTGCACTTCTGATTAACTAAAACAATATTTGCTGCATATCTGTTTAAACTGTGCAACTAAATTTTGGGATTAGTGAACTGAATCATTACCTCTATTCTGATCTTCCCGTCCAATGGTTGTTGTGGTCTTAAAGCTTGGTGACTTTTCAGTTGTCCACCTCTACTATAAATTTGATAATGGACATTCCTCCCAGTCCCACTGCATTAGCTCATTCTACTGAGTACAGTGAGATCAGTTGTGAAGGCCCACAAATCGCATCAGCTCATTGTACTGTGTACAGTGTGATCAGTTATGAAGGCCCACCCATTTAGCTTCTTAACTTTGAATTATCTTCTGTCTCCTCAGTTTCTGCTTAAAAAAATCTGCCTCTTCCTTCTGCATTTTGCTGCTTGTGCTTAGGTATTCAACTGCATTTAGTTTGCCGCATCTGTTACTGCTTCTCGGTAGCCTGATTAAATTGATGACAGCATTCTACTGAACTGCTGCTTTATCTGAGCTGTTTTTACTGTTGTGATTGTGAGCTAATTTATCAAATTTGCACTGTTTTAAAGCAATTTACTGATTAACTGCATTTCATTACTGTTTAAATGTATTTATTTGCTATTTACTGCAATTCATTACTGTTTAACCACATTCTACTGCATTACGTTACTGATTAACTGTATTTTTTTCATACTGTGAGTTCTTGTTTGTCTATAAGTGTTTAATCTGTGTTTTTCTGTGAGTTTTACTGTGGTCTTAACCCTTAAATTGAGCAGGATAGTCTAGATACATTTTGTATGCATCCAGGTCCATTGTTTTTGCCTTCTGTGTTTCTGGTAGCCATCTTGTATTGGTAGGGGCCTATCTTTTCTGCTGGTGGGAGTAGCAGGGCTGCTGGACCTTGTCTGACACAAGCTGACTGGTAAAGAATGCAGAGGCTAGCAGGATTGGCTAGATTTCTGTGCTAGTAGAATCTTCTATTTTTGTGGTATTTAGACCCCACATTTGAGCTGGTTTGGGCTTGTTTGCATGTCACACACCACAGCTTCACTGTTTTTAACCCATTGTGAAGTATTCCAGCTACTGTGATCACCTAGTAGTACTCCTCTTAGACCCTCCATCCTTTACCTGCTTAGCTCTCTCTCTCTGGCCTCTCTCCCACAGATTCTGACAAATATGGATTGGCAATTTCCTATGGTTTCTCCTACTAGTCTGGTTGATATGGGCATCCTGAGACAGTGTAGCAACTGCCTCATGTACATGGACAATCCTCTATGACTATCACCTATGAACACAATTTGTGAGAGATGCAATTACATTAAGTACCTAGAGTCTATGTTTTCTCCCTCACAAGCCAGTATATCTGACACTGAGAAGGTTGTCAACACAATCACCACACCTACACAATACACACCCACATATGCGGCAGTCCGAACAAGAGAGACCTCTGAGTCAAAAACACATGTGAACTCCACTGCCCACCACACCACACACAGTCCACTCAGCTGTGTCTCACAGCCACTAAGGCCTAAATAAAACCCAACACATTAGTCATAGGTGACTCCATTGTCAGACACACAGATGTGCCCCTCACCAGGCTAGATGAGGAGAAAGTCATGGTTAGTCATTTGTTAGGTGCCAGAATCCACCATATCACCCATGCACTCATGTCTTTCAACAGGTACTGTTATGACTCTGTCATAGTCCATGTTGCCATGAATGACTTGAGACATACCTTCCTGTATTATATGAAGAAAGACATGATCAAGCTTGCTGAATAATGTGACCCAGGCAGGTATGTTCCTAGCCTTAAGCAGCATTCTACTGTCACCCAGAATAATGTCTCAATACAAACAGAAAATGTTTGACTTTAACAATTGGCTTGGTTTCTGGTGTCATTCCAAGGAGATCCAGTACCTGACAGCCTGGGAAAACATGATCAACAGATCACGATGCTTTGCCAGAAATGGCTTGCATCTGTCTCCCGTGGGGTTCAGGCTTCTGGCAAAGGCTCTTGCCTCCCCATACTGTCTTTTTAGGCAATGTCTTGAGGTCAAATCTACCAACATAAAAATGTAATCAAAACACAAATTAAAGGTCATGCTGATAAACGCTAGGAGTCTAAACATGAAACTGTACTCATTGCAAGCATTCTTAACCTTGGAAGATGCTGACATTTGTACAGTCATAGCAAACTGATTCAAAGCTGCGGAGAGCACCCCAGCCATACCAGGTTACTCATCGTATCATACATTTAGACCCCAAACCATGGGCAGCAAAGCAAAAGGAGGTGGAGTTGCAATATATATTAAAGACATACACACCTCTAGGCTGGTCAAACAGTATGACACACAGGAGACACTCCAGGTGCAGTTAACCACTGCCAAGACCCCTATTCAAATCATAGCAAGCTACAGGCCTCCAACTTTGACTCAAGATCCCACTCCACTTATCTAGACCTCTTCGAATATATCAAGATTCAACCCTTTACCCTGATCCTGGGCAACTTTATCTAACCATAGACTGGAAGAACTACTCATGCCAAGACAAAAATGCCCAGAGATTCCTTGATTTCATCAATGTAAATACCTTGGACCAGCTGGTTGACACCCCCACAAGAGGTGATAATATCTTGGACTTGGAATTAACCAACATGAGTAACCACTGCAGCATCCCTACAGTGTCATCTTCCCTAGTAAGATTCAACCACAAAGAGGTCACTTTCAAAGTCATCATCTCCCGTGACCCCCTCCCCGGCAAGGGTCAAACAAAAAAACTTCTCCAAAGCTGATTTCAACCTCCTGAGAGAAAGTATAAACAGTTTTGCAGCCCCCTCCCCCTCAATAAGAACTAGCACATTTGTCCAAGCATACACCAAAGTACTATACGAACATTTATATACCTGCGTGGAATCAGGAATACCCAACAGGGCAAAGTCATCCTTCTCAAGGAAGAGTAAACCTTTCTGGTGGACATCTGCAATAAATAAACTCTATAATAAAAGGAAACAAATGCTGTCCAGGACCAAGAAGGAGCAGGTGCCTAACTGGAAGCAATCTCTCCTTAGCCTGAACAAGCAAATAAGAACACTAATGAAATCCTCCAAAGCAAACTTTGAGTCCAAACTGGACACATCTACTAAAGACAAACATAAGACCTTCTTCACATATGTTCACAATGTCAAAGGAAGCACTCAGATCTGTTCAGAACTGGTGGTCAAGGACACCACATAAACAAATGCCATAGATATAGCCAACCTGCTGGCAGACAGATTCAGTGAAAACTTCAACCTTCTATCCTCCCATCAGTAAATCAGGACATCCCCAGCACCTGCCCCCCCTCCCCTTATCTCTAGGGAGCAAGTCATCACTGCCCTCTTATAGGTAAAAAATACAGCCTTCATGGGACCCAATAACATCCCAGGATGCATCCTACATGAACTCAAGCGGAACTTGCAGCACCATGAGGCACCCTGTTCAACCAAAGCCTGAGTACTGGCTTTGTCCCAGCTGAGTGAATGACAGCCACTGTCATCCCTTTGCACAAAGGTGGAGCATCCATCGATCCAGAAAATTCTAGACTCATCAGCCTAACTAGCCTGAGCTGTAAGGCCATGGAACGGATTATCATGGACCTCATTAACAAGGATATTGGCAATCTCCAAACACTCAATCCCACACACTTTGGTTTCATCAAGGGGAGATCATGCCTGTTAAATTTGGTTGACTTCTTTGAGACAGTCAACACAGCCTTGGACGAGGGGAAGATGGTGCACACAGTCTACCTTGACCTGGCCAAAACATTCAATACTATTCACCACTCGGGTATAATAGATAAACTCTCTCAACTAGGCATCACTCTGTAGGTTGCAAAAAAACATGATGTAGATCACTGCCACACATCCACTAAGACCAGGGAATATCATCCAATAAAGCTTTATTCTAGTACCTCGGCCTTTTGTCTTCTAAGGAGTTTTTTATAATCAATATGTATGTTACCAGATGAGTAGCAAACTGGCTTACTGATAGAACCCACTGAGTCAAAATAGGGGAAGCCACCACAAGCAGTACACCTATAATGAGCAGTGTACCCCAAGGCTCAGTCTTGGTGTCTCTGTTGTTTGGAATATACTTTTCTGAGGTGTAGGTCAAAACCAGTGGGTTATGGCTGACCATGTTTGCAGATGACTGCAAGCTGGGCACTGTCATCAATTCCCCTAGTGATGTGGACATCCTCCGAGAGGGTCTCACCCAAACAAATGACTGGTGCCAGAAATATGGCCTCAAACTGAATGGCTAAAAAATTCATCATCATCCCCTTTGGGGAGAGTGGCATCCCCACAAATTAACACAGTAATAACAAGGTCCTAAGCACGCAATTAGTTGTGAGAGACTTGGGGACCCAAGGCTGATAAACTGACTTTTGACCATCATATTGCCTTCATTGTACAGAAATCTTTCTACATGGCCCACCTTATTAGTAAGGGTATCTCATCCAGGGACAAGGAGGTCATAACATCCCTGTATTCTTCCCTTATAAAACCCATTACTGAGTACAATGCCCCTTTTGGCATGTACCTAACAAAGCACATGCAGCAGCTGGAGACACCACAGAGGTTCCTCACCAGGAAAATCCAGGGCCTCAAACATCTACCCTACACAGATAGGCTTAAAAGCCCTGTTCCTATACTCAGTCTCATACAGACTCCTCAAAGGTGACCTGTGTCCTGGCATACAAAGCAATCTCAGATCCCGCCTTAATGGGACTGCTGCATATCCACAAGTCAAGCTCCACTCAAGTAACTCGCACGCATGACCTCAACCTGGTCTGCGACATCAATAGGTCTTGTTGGTGGGACAGATTTGTGTCCCAAAGTCTCCCCCTTCTGTGGAATGGACTCCCTCTCCACATCAGGCAGAGTACCTCATTAACCTTTTTTAAGTGCAACCTGAATAACTGAATGGGGAACAGAAAATACACCCCTGGGATTCCATCTGTTTCCCTGCTGGACAGGGACATCAGGTGCTGACTTATCAGAACATGGGCTAAAGTTTTGCCTAGGCTTATAAAGGCCTCAGGGCCAATAGTCCAGTAACTTCCTATGATCCTAAGAAATTAGTTATATAAACTGCCACTGAAACTGTACAAATAATCCAATCAACACTAGAGTATTCCTCATAAAGCCAATATCATCCTCTGTCAAAAGCAAAGAATCAAGACCAGTTACTTTACTAAACATGCCTTCCTGAAATATCTAATGTAATACCTTTTGCTCTTCCAGTAAATGGTAGCATAATTGCAAGGGCATGGCTTGCTTATCCTCTCCCAAATCTTTTTATCATTCTAGCTTTCACAGGGTTTTCATCAAATGCTCATTCTCTGCTACCAGTGAAAACCCATGGCAAATCAGTTAAATTTTCAAGAGAAGTAGAATTTATTCTAGTGAACATCCAAGCTACACAGGGAACATTACAGCGATACATGCACACAGCTCACAGTCCAAACTGCAGCACATGCACAAAGCCCCTGTCAAAAAGGTCAATTTTGCTGAAATGTGTTATAAAGCTGGACTTCCAAGATGGTTGAACACCGAGTAGTACATTGACCAGAGATTCCCAGTAGTGTGAAAAATGACAAATTGTTAAAAAAAACCTAGTAAAGTTGCCAGTTTGGGTAAGATGTAGTTACTGGCTAGTAATTACATTGTTCGGATGTCAGAAAAAAACAGACATTTGGAGAATTCAAGAAAAAAAAAACACAACCAGAAAAGGAGAACAAAAAAACTTACTGGTAAGAACCTTGCAAGTTGTTCAATATGAAACAGTTCAAGTTTCAGCTTTAGAATAGGCCTTCCAGTAATTTAAAGGAAAGGTAAATCAATTGCACTCAGAGGTGTTTAAAATAAGACAGTTGAGTAATATATACACTCAAATGACAAAAGGTTGGAAAAACAGAAGTTTTAATTACCTACTTAGATAAGCTGATACAACTGCAGAAGTCAGAGGAAGAAATGAAGAAAGGGGTGACTAAACATGAGCCTTTTCAAGACTAGCAATCACAAAAATAGTAGAGATAAGAGGACAGAGCATGCAGAGAAATTATGAGATATTTTTGCTATGCCAGAGAACCTGGAAGGAACAGACTACATTCATTTTATGAATGCACAAATAAGCAATTGGACTGAATATGTTAATTGACAGTGCATATTGTGAATTATGCCTCAAATATGGCATTAAGAAAGCAACCAAGACTTAATAAAGATGCAATCATATCAGCAGAAACAGCTGTGCCTGATAAAACTGTGTATTATACCATGACCCCCCCCCAAAACGTGCACGCTGATTGGCCAGCGTGCACATTGTAAATCAAGTTATACTAATGGAAAAAGGTCCGGTCGCCCGGAATTTTTTCCATTAGTATAACTCTACTGTCTCGCTATGTTAAATGGGTTTAACATAGCGAGACAGCTTTAAAATAAGCAACGGAGATCTCCGTTGCTTATTTTAAAGCTATCTCGCTATGCTAAACCCATTTAACATAGCGAGACAGGTTTAAAAAAAAAAGCAATGGAGAAAGCAAAATCTCCATTGCTTTTTTTACTGTTTTGCTATGTTAAATGGGTTTAACATAGCGAGACAGTTTTAAAATAAGCAACAGACATCTCCATTGCTTATTTTAAAACTGTCTCGCTATGTTAAACCCATTTAACATAGCAAAAACAGCAAAAAAAAGCAACGGAGATCTTGCTTTCTCAGTTGCTTTTGCCCACAGCTCTGATGTACTGTGCAGGCGCGCAGTACATCAGAACTGCCGCGGATGCCAGACATCTGCGGAAGGGCAGTAAACAGGCATTATACTATGCCATTATTTAAGAAAAGTAATAGTTTCTTTTCTTAAATAATGTCATATAATAATAACCACGCCTGGTGTGGGTAATGCTGTATTTACCCACAGTTGGCTTTGTTTGGTCCCAAGGGTGAAGCCACGCCAACCGTGGGTAAATCCAGCATTACCCACACCCAGGCGTGGGTTATTGCTATATTAAAAACTGGGGACACCAGAGTGCTTATGGAAAATGATTATTCAATGTACACCAGCAAAAGAGAAGCAAATGTGTCTCAGTAATCAGGGTATGTTGAGAACAAGAGTGAGATTCAAGTTGTTATATCCATCTGACTTCAGAATAATTTTACCTGGAGGTTCAAATACATTTTTGGATGCCGAATAGACCAGGGAGTAAATAAAAATGTTTATGCAAAAACAGTGAGTTAGCAAGTTAAACAGAACTTTGCTTATCTCCTGACATTAATAAAACCCATATAAATTCTGTAAGTGAAACATTTTCCATTGTTCCAAAACAAATCACTCGAGCAACAGAACAAAGCCTAGAACAAGACTAGAAGACTTAAAATTTCATTGGACTTGAACTACAGTCCAGTGTTGAGAAGTCATGGTGATCAGTATGACCAACAGCTATGTGAAATCAATGAATAAGTGCAAGAGCTGTAAAGCATCAACCCCATTAGATGTAGTTCAGACCGGTGAAGTGTGCTTCTGAAAGAAGTGGCTGAAAGAGACTGAAAATGTGTTGAATGTGTAAACTGGTGTGAGAATTTGTGAAGCATAAACCCCACTTTATATCATTAATGCTTAGAAGGACACTGAAGCAACTGTATGTAAAACAACTTTTGTTCTTATTTGTAAAAAATGTCATGATGTAACGTTTTGATGTACAGCATATAATCAGAGGTATTTCAAAGAAGGTTGAAACTGAGTTCTTAATACATCAGACACAGTGAAGTATTATTGGTATTAAAGAAACCTGGTACAGTGAGGATCTCACTTTTAAAGGGTTAATTAAATATGACACTAAGAGATAAACTAAAAAGGGAGGCGGTGTCATGGCACTTATAAAACAAGATGATGAATTAGAAATAGTGATACTAAGGGATATAAACCAGTGAGGGTCACGATAAGTTGTTCTTGCTCATAGATACCAAGTGTTTTAGGAGACTAATTATTCTTACAACGAGTAGGTCATGAGGCAAACTAAATTTTCTTGATATGTTGAGAGTATGTACCTTTGTATAGCACATGCAAAGTTCAACAAGGTTATCTAACACACAAGATTTACTATTTACAACAGGGAGTCCCTAGTTAGTGACTTACAACCCCTGGGAAAATCAAGATCATGCTAACATATTCATATTTGGATATGCCAAACATCGGAGGATCATTTTGTATTAAGACTTGAAAAAAGTGGATACTGAAGGACTGATAACCAAATTACATCATACAACAGGCGAATTTGGACTGTGTGGTAAATGGAGATCTATGTTAGACACATCATAAATTTTAAAATAAAGTTAAAATAGTCAAAATGAAAGGGAACATTATTTTGTGTGACAGCAATTTAAACAGACTATTGAATAGAAGAGGGTTTATTAATTTAAACAAGACTAACTGAAGACTAAACGAGTAAGTACTAGGCTAACTGCCCTTGCTGTCATTTTAAGACTGGCCAGGTTCCATTTTGGTGCATGAATTAACCTATCCTATTTGGTGTTAGACTGGCCTTACCCATCACATGGCTGATAATTACGTATTACCTCTAATGAGAAGAAATGGGATCATAGCATAGATAAGTTGAGGGATCTTGTGTAGGATACACCATTTAGATGTCTCTTTATATTAGCAGTACAATGGGGCAGTCCTGGGGTACATTTTCTATTACTCATTCATACACAGATCACAGCTGCACTTAAATATGGACAGGGATAAGTTTTAAGGGGAGGGGGAGTATGTTCTAGAGCACTGGTATCCTCTGAGAGATAAACCTGTCCCGCTAAACCATTCTGTTGATGTTGCAGAATAGGTTTAGATCCCTGGACTGAGTATTTCTGATGCCATTTGCAGTGGGTCAATGAGTACTGGATTAGAGAATGTCTTGTAGGCCAAACACGTGTTACCTCTTAGTAGTTTGTAGGATGCTGGGTATTATGACAGGGAATTGAAGCATTCTTATGTAGACATATAATTTAGGCCATGTATCCTTTTAAGGTATCTGTGGTCATTCCAGTTCTTGTATGTACCTGGACAGACACATGCCAATGGGGGCATTACACTCAATGACTGGCCTAAATGAGGGGTGAGTAAAGAGATCGATGACATCTTTAGAGCTGCAATCTATTTATTAGAAGCTGCAGAATATATGACTTTCTTATGATAGTAGAAACATTTTGAAATCAATTCAGAGTTAATACACAAAAATGTTGAATAGTATAGGTTCATAGGATCATAGGTTCATACTAGGCTATCTGCCCTAGGGCATTTATAAGCCTAGCCAGAGTGTGCTTGGCTTTCACCACCCATTTTAAATTAATTTTGCTATGCCTTTTTTTGAGGTTAGTATACTGTGCCTCTGTCTAATAGTGACACAGAAGTGATAGCCGGGGTAAACCTACGATCTCCCATCCACTCATCAAGATTCCTCTTGAAGAGAGTCAATGTGGGACTCTGCCTAACATGGACTGGGATTTTATTCCAGAGTGAAGGGAGCCTCTGGGTTATGAATCTGTCCCTCCAGCATGTCCTATTTATTTCAGTGCTGAGGTTCAAGTCTCTCGAGTGCGTAGCTCGATGGGATTTGGATTTTCTGAGGTGCAGCATGTCCATTAATTCTGGGTTGGACATGGCTTTATACGTCAGGCACAGATCGCCTCTGAGCAGGTGGAATGCCACTGAGTAGAGCTGGAGTTTCTTTAACCGGGCAGCATATGGCATCTGTTTGAGCCCTTTGATCCTCTTGGTGAGGTATTTTTGGGGTCTTTCCAGTTGCTGCAGGTGTCTGGTAAGGTACATCCCAAAAGGGGCATTTTACTCAATTATGGGCCTGATGAGGGATGAGTAAAGAGGCACAATGACCTCCCCTGATCTAGATGTCAATCCCTTCATGATTAGGTGGGCTATATAAAATGTTTTTCTAACCACTTTGGCCACATGGTTGTCAAATGAGAGATTGCTATCAACTTGGGTCCCCAGGTCCCTAATGACTTCTTCTGTACTTAATGGATTACCACCTATGTGGTAATTTGTAGGCACTTTGTTTTGCCAAAGGGATGACTATACACTTTTTGGCGTTTAGCTTGAGGCCATGGCTCTGGCACCAGTTGTCTTTTTCTATGAGGCCCTTTTGGAGGATGCTTGTGTCGGCTCGAGAGTTGATTATGGTGCCCAGTTTGCAGTCATCTGCAAACTTGGTCAGCCACAGTCCTTCTGTGTTGGCCTGTACTGCCAAGAAATATATACCGAACAAGAGAGGTCCCAGGACTGAGCCTTGTGGGACTCCACTTGTAACTGGTTTGGAGTCTGACATGGCTCCAGCAATTCTAACCATGTGGGTTCTGTCCTTCAGCCAGTTTGCAACCCATCTAGTGACATAGGGGTTTATATTTAAGCTGGTGAGCTTATCTATAATGCCAGAGTGGGGTATTGTATCGAAGGCTTTTGCGAGGTCCAGGTAGGCTGTGTGGACCACCTTCCCCTCGTCAACGGCCTTGGTGACTGTTTCAAAGAAATCGACCAGGATTAAGAGGCAGGATCTGCCCTTACCAAAGCCAAACTGGGTAGGATCCAGTGTCTGTAGGTCCCCAATATCTTTATTTATGAGGTCCATGATGATCCTTTCCATAGCTTTGCAGACCAAGCTAGTCAGGCTTATGGGGCGATAGTTTCCAGGATCCGTTGAGTCACCACCTTTGTGGAGAGGGACCACTGTTGCTGTATGCCACTCTTTGGGTACATATCCTGTAGTAAGGCTAAGATTGAACAGTAGTTTTATGTTTGGGTTTAGCTCTTCTTGGAGTTCATGTAGGACGCAGCCCGGGACACCATTGATGCTGTGTTTTTTGCTTTGGAGAGGGCAGCTCTTACCTGAGCATCTGAGATGTCAGGGGGGCAGCACTCTGTTGGGATAGATATTTGCCCTTTTGGTGGGGGGGGGGGGGGAGTTTGCACTGAACCTGTCAGCTAGGATGTTGGCAATGTCTGTGGGCTTGGTGTATTTTTTGTGATTTTGGACTAATTCTGAGCATATCTGGGAATTCCCACCCAGGTTCCTAACATAACTAAAGAAAGCCTTGTGATTATCCTTAATGTCTTGTGCAATTTTTCTCTCGAAGCTGGCCTTTGACGATTTTATGAGTACCCGTAGTTTTTTGCTAATACTGATCAGAGATGCCTTCCCTTTTTGGGATTTTGCTCTATCATGTAGTAGCTTCCTCCTTCTATTGTATAGTTTGTTTATGGCTGGGGTCCACCAGACAGGACGTCTGCCTTTGGAGGATTGGGTCTTGGTTTTATTTGGGATTGCATGATCCATGCATTCCTGAAGGTGTTCATAGAATGCATTTATAAAGGATTCTGCGGTCTGGGCTGTATTTTCCACAGGCCCGGGGGCTTTGAAGGATTCCGCCTCAGTTTTGAGGTGTGTGAAATTTGCTTTAGAGAAGTTTTTCACTGTGGTTTTCTGGGCAGGGGGTGGGGTCGGGATGTGAATATCCAGTGAGATTAGTTTATAGTCTGATCTTACCAGTGAGGGATACACTTCTGGTCTGGAGCATAGTGTCCCCATGTTGGTGATGATCAGGTCCAGTATGTTTTCCCCTCTTGTGGGAGTGGTAAGAAGTTGTTCCATAGCATTTGAGTTTATAAATTCTAGGAACCTTTGGGCTAGGGTGTTGGAGATAGAGTAATGCTCCCAGTCTATGTTTGGGTAGTTGAAGTTGCCCAATATAATGGTGTTTGGAGAGACCTTCATATTTTCCAGTATTCTCAGGAAGGCAGTTTTACCCACTGTTAGTTGCACATGGATAGTCTCTGATGCTTCGTGCTGTGCCACCAACCTGGAGGTGTGGGTATCTTTGATGAATATTGATACTCCCCCTCCTTTTGTGGTTCGGTCCAAGGTTTGTGGCCAAAAAGCATGGTATGAGGTATAACCTGGTAGTGCTGGGGTGCTCTCGGGAGCCTTGAACCAGGTTTCTGTTACTGCACAGATATCAATGTTCTCCATGCTAAGGAGAGTTTTGAGTGCGTGCATCTTGAGGTTTAGACTTCTGGCATTGAGTAGCATTACTCTTAGTTTCTTATCCCTTGTGATACCTATGGAGGTGGGTTTGTCTTTTGAGCCTTGCCTAAAAAAGGCACTATGGGGGTAACAAGAGCCTTTGCCAATATCCGAAAGCCCAGGGGTGACAGGTGCAAGCCGTCCCTAGCGAAGCATTGTGGCTTGTCAAGCATGTCATCCTAGGCTGACAGGCATTGGATCCCCTTTGAATGACACCAATACTTAAGCCAATTGTTGAAATTGATCATCTTGTCTTCATATTGTGGCATCATTCTTGGTGAGGGTAAGATGCTACTCAAGGTCATGGTCATACCGGCCTGGGCTACATGCTCAGAGAGCTCCTCTATGTCTCTTTTCATGCAGTCCAGGGAGGTACGTCTCAGGTCATTCACACCAGCATGGACAATGGCTGAGTCATATTTGTACTTGCCTTGGAGTGACCTGAGTGCTTGTGTTATGTGGCGGATCCTAGCGCCCGACAGGCAGCTCACCGTGACCTTCTCCTTGTTCAGCCTGGTGAGCGGGACGTCAGTGTGCCTGACGATAGAGTCACCTATTACAAGTGTATCAGGTGCATTGTTTAGCCTTAAGGGCTGTGACTGTTCGGCACACTGGCTTTGTGAGCTATGTGTTGCACGTGTTTTGTTTTGGGGTAGCGGTTGCTTGGGTGTGTGCTTTGGAGGTCTCTGCTGCTTAGGCAGATTTTTATTTAGAGCCTCCGAGTATGTTTTTGTGTGTTTATGTGTTTGGTTTGTTGTCGTGGTAGGTCTATGTGAGACTGGAATTGTAGTGAGTGTGGTTTCCTTCTCCTCCTGACTGGTTACGCCAGTACTGAGTTGAGAGAGCTTAGCCTCCAGTTTGGCTATATGGTTGCATCTCTCACATGTGTTGGAATTTGTTGGGAGGAGGAGAGGGTTGTCTGTGTACATGAGGCAGTTGTAACATTGCCTCAAGATTCCCAGTATAGTAGATCATTCTTACTCAGACAAAATAAAACATGTACTTAGAGGAAAGCTGTTTTTAGCATAAGAGCCATTTTAGATGTCCAGTTTAAAAATGAAATTGGTTCAAATTTAAAAATGCCACATAGTAAGATTAGAGAGTGAGAACCAGTACATACAGTAGAGATGAACATAGCATGTCAAAGAGAAGGGAATTTAACACAGCCATTACCCAGGTATTAGAATAAACTATCTCTTGGAATTAGGAAATCAAAAACATGGATACATTTAAAGTTAAACTGGATATGTATATGACACACAGGAAATATGTTCATGGTATCCAACAGTCTGCACTTTTAATGTACTAAATGGCCTATGCAGCAAAAATAACTAGGAAACTAGGTGAGGTGTGAAAGTTTTATCAGTGGCTACTATATATATATTATTGTAATTAAAGTATTTTACCTATATGTAATGTGTCCAGGTTTTACACTACAACAAGATCTGGCTAGAAAGGAGCAAAGTTGATATAACTTTCTGATCTTGGGCTGATGGAGGGATGGTAAAGTATCTTAATAGTTTTAAATACAAAATTAAAAGATAATTTTCCCAGTGCTTACAGAGGTAGGTATCTTGACTAGTGTCCTTAGTTTAAGCTACAGACATTTTGAAACAAGTGGGCTTGAATAGCAAAAGAAAATGATGAATAGTATTTCTTTACTGAATTTGCAAAATTAGTATCTGTTTATTTTCTCATTAACAGCTGTTTTTAGTTGGAGGGAAGGAGCACATAGGTGCATGCAATTAATCATGAGAAGTCAGATCAGTGTGTTCTTTTTTATTTTTAAGACATACTGCTTTATTAAAAGTTTAGCTATAACACAATACAGTCAGACAATATCCACATACCATAGCATCTCATTCTGATAGTTGTCCTTTCAAGGCAAAATCTTAAATATACACAAGATATAGGGTGTAGCTAGGCATACTCAGTGTACTGAAATGAGTACATTTCTGAGCATCTTTTGCAAATGTCAACACTCAACAAGCACAGAATGTTTAGAACTGTGTAAATAAATATTCACAGTACAGCGGTACACAAAGAATTCCTGTGCAAAAGGAATACACCTCCAAGACTAGCTTTTTATGGAAATAAATTGTAACAGTTGAAAATAACATGCTTCTTCCCATGTATCTGGGGGTAGCATGTTGAGGGCTGAGTTCTGGGTACTGGGGGAAGCAATATTAGGTAGGAGTACAAAATGTAAATCTCTGGCTACACCCCAAACTATGCATAAATTAGGAACATGAAGATTGTTCCATACCCCAGTTAATTTCATACCAAGTACTCACTTTTACCAACTAGTTTCTATTTTTCTGGGAAATGCCTTATTAATCTCATGATACCGCCTCACTTCTGTTTTTTCCTTTATTCTTACTGTTTTCTATGCAGTCCATTTCCTCATGTGTAATTTACTTTGGAAGATCTTTAAGCTTTCCTTTTCTAGCTTCTCTAGATCCACCATTATTTGGAAAATATGCACAACTGGTTCACATGAGGAATTACACTTCTTAGTTATCACTTTTTTGCTACTATTAACACCAGTGTAGCTAGTGCCTTCAAGTGTATTCCCACTTTAGCCCTCTCCAGGCAAATGAGGTAAAATTTAACTTTTGTTGGCTCCCAATCCAATCCTAACATAATCTTCATTAACTTCCCAAACTGCTCCTTAAAAGAATCCATCTTTCTGCAATCCCAGAATATATGACCTAGTCAGCCTTTATGTTCTCATAACACCTCCAACAGTTGGGATTAACATCTGGAAACATCTTATGCAACCTAGTGTGTGAAAGTATTTCTGTAGACATTTCCAACCAAATATTCTAAATTTCCTCAATCTCAAGGCTACTCTAACTATCTGACTTATTTCAGTCCACACTTCCTGTGTTATCTTTCTAGTTTCTTTTGCCAGTGATGCTTTTGGAACCATTTTCCTTCCATTTATTTTGAAGTAGTGCTTTATACAGCTTACTAACCCTATCTGCTGGACTCTGGCTTCCAATAAGATTCTTATTTGGTTGTTCCTGTCCTATTCTCTTCCATTTTCTGTCATGTTTTAAATAAATTTCATATACTGCATTATAATATAACACTTCTTGCCCATCCAATTAACATTTTTCTTGAAATTATTCTCATCTTTGTTGTTTATCAGGTTGTTTATCATTCCATTTGGGGCTATTTCAAATTCCCATTAAACATATATTTTTCCTGACATTATTCTCTCTACAGTACTCCCCAAGACCATCATGCATTACATATCTTGTTTTCCTTAACTGGTCTTTTACAGAGCCTACTCCGTATCTATATGTCTCCCTTCCTTGCATTCCAATGAACATATTCTTTTCCAGACATTTTTCTCTATGCAGTGCTACCTATCCCTGTTTTTCCTTAAATATTCTTTTCCAGACTGTTACCCCCCTTGTCTATTTGCCCTCCTTCCTAGTGTTTCAAAAGAACTGATTCCCACTTGGCACTATAATCCTTCTTTTTTTTGTAAAAGGTGGATCAGTCTTAACTGTGATTCCATGTATGTTCCATGAAGACTTGGAACTGCCAATCTCCCTTCCTTTGGCAGTAGAATAATTTTTTGCCACTGTACTCTAGGTTGTTATAGCTGCACTTGCAGGACATTGTAAGCCTAGTCAGTTTTCCTTTTTATGCTTGAAATAACCTATCCCAGTTGGGTCTACTTCAAAGGACTGAAATTTCACAACACCGAACCTCTGACCATCGATGACCAGAGGACCGAAGTGGCAAAATATCAAACTGTAAAAAAATTTGGTAGCAGAGGGATGATAAAAATACCTAAATTGTTCCAAACATAGACAAACATTAGCTAGAAACTGTGTAAACCAACTCCTTTAAATTAATACCAGCTGAGTGGAATTGTCCTCAGACCTCTTATTCTAGTCATAATAACATTACTTAAATGTCATGCTAAAAGTCTGAAAGCAAGAACTTAAGGATAGCTAGTAGCATCATCTGCTGGGGAATTTGTAGTCTTGATATGGGTATAAGTACTTTAGTAAAAACCTAATATAAATATAGATAATTAATATGCATATCTAGTATAAATCAGAATGTAAAAGCCTTGTTTACCATTAGTACATAGATATCTCTATATGTATGTTTGAGCTGGGCTGTGTAGGTATCTCCCAGATTCTATCTGATTGGTATTTGTATATAAGGCTTATAGGAAAATCCTTTAAAGACTTATTAAATCTCATATAAGTGTAGCATATTAAAAGGAGACAGTAAGTCTTATTTTAAATTTAGAATGTGCTCAATAACTCTGTTGATGTATCAGAAGTAATGAGGAGTTTAGTTGACTATTGATACTCAGGTACAAATAAACAGAGTTATCTTGTTAACAATTTAACAAATAAGCAATGAAGATTAGCAGAAGAACATATTGTAATAGCTGCTCGGTTACTTATAGCTCTAAATAGAAAAACATCCCTTTCACTATATACAGGTTCAGTAGTAACACATGGACCATGCCAGTTCACTGATTCAGTTAATGAAAAGAGATAACTTAACTGATTAATGGTCAAGAAAAAAAAAAACAGTTGTCTATTTCTAAGCTTTATAGAACATTATGGAACAAGTATATAACTATTTAATAGGGCTTAATTACTAGCGGGTTGCATCTATTTATGAAAGCCTGCACTGTATACAAAATTAAACTAAGCACTTGCTGTATAATGTAAGAGTCCATCTAGAAGCAGCAGGATAAAGTAGATCATAAAAACAAAAATAAAGCCTTTTACATTAATTAGTGACATATTCAGACTCAGCAGTTTTTTTATGGCTTCCTGATACCCTCTGTGAGGGTTATACTTGCAACATTTTCAATTATCCAGTTAAACAAAATTATTTTCCTTATAAGGTTGTAGCTTTTATACTTAAAATGTGCTATTATCACCTTAAAAGTTGAACAGTAGTATACTATCAAATGCATTGCTTGACTACAACAATTCTAGCAAGATGAAATAAGAAAAAAAACAACAGCACCAGGGTTCATAACTTGTTGCAGTTATTTGCTTCAGCAGTTTAAACATCAGGATCCATTCAATACAGATTTCTAAGTTACTGTAGCCTATTTTGAATGATCGTGGCTTAAAACAGGTATTAAGTTGATCCCAGTAAGCCTTTGTGGCAGGAAATGCGATACAGATGATGTCATTGGGTCAAAGAGTGAAGCAGAGCGTTTTCCTGTAAATCTGAGCAGCATTCTGGGAAATAAAATGCAGAGACAATAACGGACACTATGCTTACAAAAACGGAGGTTGTTTCTGCAAGAAAAATGCAACCAGATTGTGCAGAAAGGATGAGGCTTCTTGATTCAGCTGTCGACTGCATCGGAACTTGCTGGGTAACTTGATTTATGCAGGATTCACCTTAAAGATCCATAAGAAAGTGGATTTGGCCTCTTCAGGGGGTTTCAACTGTAATTTTGGTATCTTTATGATTGAAGATTAATGTGGCAGGGTATTTCATTTGGAAATGGATTTTATTTTCCAATAGGTAAGAACTGTATTTGCTGAGTTTTTGTCTTTTCAATTTAATTCCTAATGGAAGATCCTAGGCAATAGCAACTTTGTGACCTCTCCAAGTAACGTTCTTTTTTGCTTTGTATGCCATAAAAATGTTTTGAACGTGTGCTGAGTTAAGCAGTCTGACATAGATTTGCCTTGGGGTTTCTTGGAGTTGAGAATGCCTGATGGATCTGTGGGCCCTTTCAATTATTATGTCAGTTAGAAGATCCTTATTATCCAGTACTGTGATAAGAACTTCTTTGACTATTGCATTGAGCTGGGCATTTTCAAAAGATTCAGGAATACCTCTTAGAATGATGTTATTTTGTCTACTTCTAGCTTCTAGGTCTAACATTTGTTGGTGTAATTCTTTGATGGTGTTGTCATTTTCTTGTAGATTCTGTTTAAGTTCTTTTATTTTGATTTCATTCTCCATTGATTTTATTTCATTTTGCTCTAGCCTGAGCATACTTTGGTCTAGACTAGATCCAAATGTGGCTAACTTGTGAGAGAAACCTTGGATTTCAGTTTGCAGAGGTTGAAGTGCCATTTTGAGATCTTCAAGTGTTAGAGACTGATCTTGTTTTGATCTAAGGCCTAGCTTTGTGGTTTCTTGCTGTGGCTTATTAGATTTTTGTCTTTTTGAGGAGGTATCTTTCTCTGGTGTAGTAATCAGAGACAGTTTGGTTTTGTTAGTTAATGTTTCCATTTGGTCTGTGTGATTATCCATTCCAAGTTCAAGAATAAGTAAGGTAATACGTTTTAGAACAATTTGCTGACATCAAGTCACACAGTTCCTTTTTTTTATTGTTTCCTTTGTTTAAGCCTCAGAGTCTGGAAGCATCCACACCATGCGGTTCAGGGCTCAGCATCCAGTAAGCAGTATTTAAGTGCAAAAACATGTAATTCCTCTTGAAATTTTAGCAAAGATGGTTTACATTTGCATTTTCATTTTAACCTTTAGCAATTTGTGATATTTCTGTTGCATGATGCACCGGCAAAAGGTTAGATAGTAGTTAAGAGCTGAGGAGCTGCACAGCTAGTGTGCTTACAGGCTGCCCACCATTTTGGAATCCCATCTCTGCTACCTGCTACTCTCAGTTTTCTCTATACTCGAACTATTTCACAATTTTCATTGAATACCTTCATACCCTTATGGAGGGATGGATGGTTAGGCACCTATATAGGGTTAAGGTGGTTAGACGTCACCCCATTTAAAGTATTTTCTGCCATAACAATTCTAAATTTATACCTTCAAGTATACTGTTATCTCTTAACAACACACTTTACAACATTCTCAGATTCTGTAAATGTTTACAGTAGATTCATGGAAATATTAAGGGGCTATCAGACAAAAAGAAAATAAATCTTATCATGCATCTTATATTTCAAAATAAATCTACTATAACCTTTCTACAAGAGACACATATAGTCAACTTTGGGATAGTGAGAGAAAAAGAAAGTGGATGAAACAAATAATTTCTGCAGGTTATAATTCATCTTCTAGGGTAGTAGCTATCATTGTTAAACTATATCAAGGAGAGATCCCTTCCACCAAAAATGATCCTAATGGAAGATGGGTTTTGTTTACCAGTAACTATCCTGTCCTAAGTAAGCCCTTACTCTTTGTTAATCTATATAGCCCCTGCTCAGGTCAACACCTTTTTATTTATATTTTCAATATCCTAGTTAATTATCCAAATCATTTATACATTTTAGGAGGGGATTGGAATGCTTTGCTTAGTCTTGTTAGGGATAGGTCACATAAAGAATCTAAACAATCTCAATATACTACTATGGCCCTAGACGAATTACAAACTACCATCATTTTAATACACCTTTATACAAAATTTCAACATGATAACTCTATACCTAGATTTATATTTTTCTCCACCTCACATAAAACCTGTTCAAGAATACATGCCTTTTTAATGTCCCAATCTTTCACTTCTTATACAATTAATTATAATGTTTCCCCTCAAATCATATCAGACCATTCCAAAATTAACATCTCTATTACCATCTCCTGCTCTAACCAAAGACCTGCCCATTTCAACAATTGGACTCTAAACCCTAATATCATTCAAGTGCAAGAGGTTACACAAGAAATAAATGCCATCTTTGCCCAACTGAGCATGGACCTAGTCTCTAGTCAAATCCCTTATGATGTGCAATGGGTGGCTGTTAAAGTGGTTATAAGACGTCTTATTATTCAAACGTCCTCATGCCTTAAGAAAAAACACAATAAACTCAAACTAGAGAACCAAATCAAAGACATAGAACTAAAACTTCAATATAAATACACAATTGAACTAGAAGATACAATGACAGACTTGCAAAAGCAACTGCACAAGTTATACTTAGAAAATATCTCATTTGTAGAGATGAAATCATTATATAGATATTCAGAATGGGCACAAATTCCCTCTAAAACTCTGGCTAGACTAATTAATATTAAAAATGGACCTTCGAGGATCAAAGAAATTAAACACAAAGGTGTAATAAAAGTATAAAGACCAAGACATTTTAAACACATTTCAAGATATTTACAAACACTTATATAACCTACCAAACCCTCCACCTACAGACAAAATGGAAGAGTTTTTGCATAATCTAAAATTTCCACAAATTGCTGATTATCAAAAGAAACTTTTGAAATCACTCCTGCACCTTGAAGAAATCAAAATAACAATTAATAAACTTAGACCAGGTAAATCTCCTGGACCTGACGGCTACACGGCAGAGTTCTACAAAATATTTTCGGAACTGGTCACTAAAATTCCACTGAGGGTATTTAACGACATAATTCATTATGGCATAATGGATATATATCTTAACTCAAAAAACATTCTAATACTTAAACCAATCGCTGACTCATTAGACCCAGCTAATTATAGACCTACTGCCCTTATTAACATTGATCTTAAGATTCTAGCCTACATTTTAGCTAATAGGGTGAAAAGCATACTTCCTTCTATAATGTCACATGAACAAATGGGATTTATGCAGAATATACAAACATGTGATAACACCCTTCTATTAGATACTATCATTAGACTCCTAGGTAAGGATAGACATCAGAGATACGTCTTTAATGCTGATGCAAGCAAAGCATTCTACAGAGTAAACCTAGCTTTCCTGTTTAATGTTCTACCCTCTTTTGGTTTTCCACAATAATTCAAAAAAAATAATTAAAGTACTTTACCTGAAACCCTCTACTATTACTCAAATCAACAAATGCCTTTCTAACCCTATTCCTATCTCCAATGGTACAAGGCAAGGTTGCCCTCTATCACCCTACCTTTTTAATCTATATTAAGAACCTTTGCTCCTATACATATCCCAAAAAAAACCTTCTATTATATTCCTAAAATATCAAATATAAAGTTCATATATTCTGCTTTTGCAGATGATTTAAATTTATATTTTGAACTCTCTAATACTGACTTACCAAAACTACTTAATGCCTTAGACCTGTACTCTGCTATATCCAATTAAAAACTAAATCAGAATAAATCTTATATATTTCCCCATAAATCCCTTAGGACATAAAGAATTATACTTTCCTGATAGTGAGATCATAACCAAATACCAAATAAAATACTTAGGAATCACTTTCACCCCTAACTTCAATGAAATTGTTAAGAACAGATATTAAATACATGGTCAAAAATTGAAAATATTAGTAGATGGAGAAATATCAATATGTCCATACTATCAAGAGCTAGTGTGGTCAAAATTAATATTTTACCGAGAATTCTTTTTCTTTAAGAATGTAGAGAAAGTCATATCTAAATTTTTGTGGCATCCTAAATCGGTTAGAATTAAATACAATAAACTTTCCTTGGCAAAGGAGAAAGGAGGCTTGGGACTACCAGACTTTAAGCTCTACTATAATGCATCCACCTCCTCTAGGCTGATCCAAATAATAAATTATGATCCCAAGTCAAATTGCTGGACATCCCTATGGATTAAATTATGGTATAATCAATTTAAATCCCTAGACATTAACCCCAAGTCCCTCCCTGTTTGAATCTAAATCAAAAAGACTCTTGTATTAGGAAACTTCACCCATTGCCTAAACATATGATTTCAACTATCCAAAATTTATTCAAATCTATACAATTACTCAATGTCCTTGACCTCATACAACCAATCCACTTAAATCCTAACTTTTCAATTAACAATCAACCAATAAACCTAACTAAATTCCCTCTTATAAAGGACTTCACAGTCTGGGATTTATATGAATGCCAGGAAACCAATATAACACAATTAAAGGGAGAAACTTGGACTCCCTAAGAATTACCCCACTATCCTTAGCCAAACCCTTTATTTAATTAAAATCAAGGTGCCCCTTGCCAAAATGGGCCATTAGGAAATCAACCTAGCTACTCTAATATTACAAAACCTCGCATCCAAAGATAGAATGATCTCTAAGACTTATAAACTAATAACAAGCATAAAATTTCAGAGCTCACTTTTATTCTCAACTTATTGGCAAAGTAAAAGCCAGCTAATTTCAGATGAAAATAAAAAAATGGCCATAGAAAATACCATTAAGCTTATTCCCTTCAAGTATCTGTTATACACTCAAATCATGGTCAATAATAATGTTTATTACACACCATAAATTCCTCATACATTTAATCCTAAATGCTCAGCAGAATGCCCATATTGCCCAAACCAAATAGCAGATACCGACATGTTTTTTGGGAATGTAAAAAAGTTCATAATTTATGGTGTTCACTAAGAGTAAGATTAGATGGGTTATGAAAAATCCACCTTTTCATTGGAGACAGCTATATTACATATTGTCACAGCCAAATACTCCAAAATCATAAAACATATTCTTATCTCTATCTGTGCCCTTGTTAAATTTTATATCACCACAAAATGGTCTGATCAATCCTCAATCTCATGGGAAGATTTTTGCACCTTAGCTATAAAGTATATATCTTCACACAAATTAGCTTATGCTAATACAAACATAAATAGTACTATCATAAATATTGGGGGCTGTTGCTAGACTTAATCCTCAAGAAGTAATGCATATTACCTCAACCCTCCCCACTTACTTTTGCTCTTAATTCGATGCAAAAGAACCAGTCCTCTCTCACTGTCGCAAACTAAAACTATAACTATAATTATAAATATTTATACATTATACCAGGTTCTTAACTTAGATCTCACAATCTTAACCCACATACTTTTCTCCATTATGCTCCTCCTATTACTTCCTCTTCCCTAGTTGCATAAGCATTTTTTCTCCTTTTTAGTTCTTTGTGAATAAGTTTAAAGTTATTAATGCTCTCTGTGGTGACTTCTATTGTAAATGTGTACATAGTTATAGGTTTCAAGTATTGTAAATGCAAGCTTTATAGTGTTAGTTTACTCATTTCATTGCTTAATGCAATTTCAATCCTGTTTTTATTGTATTGAAAAATTTCAATAAAATATTTTGACAAAAAAAAAACCTCTAACAAGTGAAACCTTCTTATTTCACTTTTTTTTGGGGGGGGCAATCCTTTATGTACCCCCCACACCTCCATGCTACTTAAATATACCAACTCTGAGTTCACACTACAGTGAAGAAAATGGTAAATTTCCCGTTCTGCACTGTACGTCAATCTCCATTCACAAGGTTTGATATTACCCCTAATGAGAATAACTGAGATCATACCATACATAATTTGAGGGGACCCATGCATGAGATAAAGCATTTAGGAGCTATGTCCATTGGTAGTACAAGGGGCAGTACTGGAGTAAGTTTTCTATTTCTGAACCATAGATATAAGTTTCACTTGAATATGGACAGGGATGAACTTTTTTTATGTGGATGGGAGTCTGTTCCACAGCAGGAGTATCCTCTGGGAAATATACCTGTCCCTCCAGACCATTCTGTTGAAGTTGAAGAAAAGGGTTAGATCCCTAGACTGAGTATTTCTGATGGCATTTGACTTGCTGATATGCAGTAAATTCATCAGTAATGGGTCAGAGGATGCCTTGTATGCCAGACAGAGGTCACCTCTTAGCAGTCTGTAGGATACTGAGTAAAGTGACAGGGCTTTGAGTTGGTCTATGTAGGGCATGTTATTTAAACATTGTATGATTTTAGTAAGGCATTGCTGAAGGTGTTCCAGTTGTAGCATATGTCTAAACAGATGCATGCCAAAGGGGGCATTATATTTAATGATTGGCTTAATGAGGGATGAGTAAAGGGGACCATGACATCTCTAGATCTAGATACTTTGTTTACAAGCTGTGCAATATACAAGGACTTTCTTACAACAAATATATGTTGGTCAAAAGATAGGTCACTGTCCACATAAGCTCCCAAATCCCGAACAACTCTGTCAACTCTTAGCGGCATATTGCCAGTGTCATAGTTCCCTGGGGTAGATGACTTCACAAAGGATACAAGAATACCTTTTTTGGCATTTAGTTTCAGTCCACGATTTTTGCACCAGTTATTTATTTGGGGCAAACCTTCCTGCAGGATAGCCAAGTCATTTGGGGATTCAATGACTGCTCCTACCTTGCAGTCATCTACAAACTTAGAGCCCTTTGGTATTGACTTTTACTTAAAAATAAGTAATGTAATACTATAATATAATAGCAGACAATTAGGTTCTTACACCATATAAAACAGATAATAGTCTCTTACCCAAAACTCCCTCCTCAATTCACATACAATTGCTTGTGCTAGATTTTAATAGACTGTATTATTTGATCCTGATGTATGGAAATAAGGCACCACTTCTTGACTGTTTGCACTATTTGTTCCACAAGTAAGTCCATGTTTCCCCTTCCAAGTCCTTTGCTGGCGCTGCTAATCAAATCCCTAGACACTTAATTTTATGGGGTCCCCAAAGACAAGGATAGTCTTAAGTTCCATTGATGGTATAAAATTTACTCCCAAAGCTTTTGTATTTCTTTTCATAACCTAAGATTTCCTGAAAGTCTCCCAGTATTTTAAAGACCTTGTAATGTCTATTTCCAGGTATGTCAGAAACAGAAAGCCATTTGCAAATAGTGTCATCTTTTCTTCTCTCCCCCAGGCATCATCATCCTATAATCATAAATTGCCAAATCCTCTTTGCTAAAGGTTCTGTGCATAGTGCAAACAGCAAGGGGGAGAGTGGGCAGCAATGTCTTGTTAGCCTCTCTATGGGACTGGATTCTGTAAGTTTTGTATTCCCTTTCAATACCACTGTCAGCTCCCAATAACTTTTTTAACATTTCTATGAACCCTTCTAAAAAACCCATCCTCCTCAGTACGTCACACAAATATTCCCACTCCGCCTGGTCAAATGCTTGCTCTGCATTCAACTAAAAAATATAATAGGGTTTTGTATCTTTTCTACTTCACTCTAGATAATATCAATATTCAAGGTGTTATCAAAAGTATTTCATCCCTTAATAAAACCACACAAATCTTCCACAATCAGTCCAGGTAATATTTTGGATAACCTGTTCACACAGACTACTTATAAAGGTTTTTACAATCATGTTGGAGAACTAAAACAGGACAATATGACCCTGGCAAGCACAAATCTAATTTAATTTACACCCTCCACCCTCCATAAGTATTAAATATATACTTCATGCCAAGAATCATGGATCATTTGACTTTCCATTATTTCCTTAAATAGACTGCACCATTTCAATATTTTATGTTGCTGCATTCTTCACAATTATATTAGGAATCTATCTACCCCACCACCATCACTAGCATCTCCTTATTATTCATAATTTTTAGCGCTTCCTCAATTTCTTCCAAAGTTATGGTATGCATTAAGGATAGTTTTTCTTGTTCTGATAGCTTAGGAAGGTCACCCCCCCCCAAAAAAAAACATATCCATTGCCCTTCACTATTCTCCTGTCTCTCCCACATTTTGATACAATGAAGTGTAGCACCTTATTATTACATTCCTAATGTCATCCATCTTTTTAGCATCTTTTCTGTTTTTGTACACCTAAGGTTATATATAGGTATTTCCACCTTTATCTGTCTGAATTTTCTAATATTTGGAGGAATTGTCATAGAATATGGTTTTCAGAGCTACTTGACTTCTAAATAGTTTATCCTCAATTGTATCTTTACAACCTTTTTCAAATCTAATAACTCCCATTTTCCCACTCCCCTAAAAGAACTTCTCATTCTTCCAATACTTTCATCCTTTCCTTCATACTCTCTCTTTCCCTCTTTTTCCCTTCCAGACCTGTACTTCGGTTTCTTGAATCTCTTTATTAAATCTCAGTTTTGTTAAATCAGACTTCTGTATTATTTTGTTTTGGATACTTTGCTCTAGCCTATTAAAAATGCTCTCAATCTTACTTTTTTTAACCCTGTTCCTCAAACAACCCAAATCTAACATCCATATTCTCACAGTCTGAGTTCTGGATTTTTCAACTTCAGCATTATTTGGGCATGATCAGTGAGCAAGATGCAAATGTCTTTAACATTTTTAATGAAGCCCTCATGCTCCTTCATTATGTACCATCTAGCTTGTTTCATACGTCAATGTTCTATGTATTATTTGTTTGCCATTCGGTATATGATCTGCTACATCTAAAAGTCCATATAGTTTATTATTATTTTTTTTTATCTTGCTGACCCTTGACATCTATAGTATCATTGGGCTGCCTCTGTCATCTGTATGTTCTGTAGTTAAGTTCCAATCTCCACAAACAATGCTATTCCCTGCATGAAAAATCTACCTTTAACAAAATTTGTTTAATTCTCTTTGTCTTAAGTTTTTGGTGGCAAGTAGAAATTCCTTATTGTCAACCCTTTATTTCCCCAGTGTTGTCTAAGTAACATAAAGCTACCCTGTGAGTCAATTTCCACCCTGTTTATATTAAACGGGGCCCCCTTTTTAATTGTCAGAACTCTTCTCTTTTTCCCTTGTATTGCCTCCGCTCCATATCCATCCCTCCTGTAATCCCCATCAATTACTTCCTGCTACTCTTTAAATAGATGGGTTTCCTGCAGAAGTATATTTGCTGAGCCTTCATGTAGACAATGTAATACTCTGTCTTTTTTCACTCCTTCCCACCCCACTGATGTTCCATATCATAAATTTAAACTTCATGTTATTGATTTATAAACTCCTTCCCATGAGCACATACAACAAGAAACAACATTGCCTGATTGCTTACTTAAATAAGAATTGTCTGACCAAACATTTGTAGATAACTTCATAGTTTACAAGGCCCTGGTTAAAACTTAAAAAAAAAAATAGACCGTGTATTCTGAATGAAACCTACAAGAGTTCTTTCTTGCATTTGCAAGTTACTTGCAGTTTTTTTTTTCTCATTAGCAAATGTTTGTAGTAGGAGGCATGGAGTCTGCAGATGCAAGCAATGAATCATGAAAGATCTGCAAAGTATGTTCCAAGTGAAATGTATAAGGTTCAATATAATTAACTTTGAAAAATAAAGTGTTAAGCTGTTCAATGAACATAAATGAAGTTTGAAAGTGAATAGTTATACAAATAGTTGCCTCTCCATTAGCCTTAGTACTTTAAATGTTTACATATAATGGTGGACATTTTAGTTTCTTTAGTTAAGCATAGCTAGTGTACTTTTTCTTAAAGCTAACAGTTCATTTTAAAACATGCAAGTTATTTTAAACATTTTGAAGGTGAGTAGATATAGGAACATGCAGCAAGCCATATAAGTGGAAACATGGACTCTAAAACATGCACTATAGCATAGTTACACTTTAGAATAGATAATGTATGTGAATGCAGCTGTCAAATTGGGGCAACTGCTCTTATTTGGAAGGATAAACTTCCTTTTAGAAAAATGTAGCATTTTCATGTGCATGATACAGGTTAAAAGGGATTGGGTTAAAAGAGTAGATTTTTGACTGCTTCTGTTGATGCAAAAAGTATAGGAAATTGGGCCCTGAGTTCAAAGAGAGATGATCAGAAATAGCTACATACAAGATCAGTCTGCCGAACATTAGTGTGTGCTTGTAAGCTGTAAGTTGGTAATATACAATGAAAAACTGTCATGCATATGTGGGAGTCACATTTTGTTTAGCAGAGTGGCTGCTTTGTCAATATTAACATGATATATAAATAGCCTTATAGGTACTGATGAAAAGTAAAGAGTGTTGACTTATATTAAGAAGTGTGGGGTGCAACTAGCAATGTTAAAATAGAGCATTTGAATAGGAATGAGCATGTTCATTTGACAAAGGATTTCAGGATAGATATTCAGTAAATTATTAGGGACAAAAGAAAATGTACACAACTGCTGTTTACAAGAGGGGTCTCAATAGTGACAGAAGAGACTAAAGATACTGATTGTAGATATATGGTAGTAAGGGATTATTGGTAGGAGACAAGTGGTATCCTTCCATGAATGTATGTTCCACCTAAAACTAATCATGTGGAGTTTAACAGAATTACTTTCAGCATGGAAGATTATTTACAGGTGAGGCTTGGAACCTGATTTGCAATGGTGAGGATGTATCAAGGGATCCAGATGGGAAAATATAATAAAAGAAGACAGCTTTTTGAGGAAATATATTACAATATTCGGCACTGAAAATGTGAGTTCAGTAGTAGGAAGTGAGAATTTACACACTATTTCCCAAGATACAATAACTAGCCTACACTGGACAACAATTATATTTCACAGTAACATAGGATTATAGGAATTTACTAGGCTATATACCTGGAGGTCATTTCAAACCTAGCCATTTCATCCCAATGTAATACTATTGATATGCTAGTCAATACCCAGGATTGCATTTAGTAATGACTACCCATTGTCCCGCAGGGTTGTGGGCTCTATCCCTGGTAAAAATGTATGGTGCCCTATCCACTCAGTGTCATGGAGGTGCTCTGTTTCACATGAATTGGTAACCTATTCCAAAGACTTGACAGTCACTGGGAGAAAAAGCTGTCTCTCCAGCATGTCCTGTTTAAGTTGTAGGCCATATTTAGGTAGCTCTAGTCACATTTGATTTACAGACATGCAGCAAGTTTATTAGATTTGGATCTGAGATTGCTCTGTAAGCCAGGCATAAGTCTCCCCCAAGAAGTCTATACGATTCTGCTAAACATGCATAACTGAAAGCCCTGAGACCCTACCAATAAAATCAAAGATAAAGATGCAGAGTAAGGTTGCAAAAATATGACAATGGAGTATTTCCACTTATCTGTTAAAAAGAAAAAAAAATAAGGAATGAGTAGTGGAAAGTATTCAAGAGTTTTAGGTAAGACAGAAATGGTATAAAATGAAATTTGAGTTTAAAAACATTGTAAAAAAGGAAATATATAGGGGAAAGAAATAACAGGATTTATTTATAGGGGGTGACAATGGTTAAAGTGTTGCAGAAAAGGAGGAATATCATGGAACAAGAAGAGGAGCAACTGCAGAGTGCTAAAGGAAAACTAAGGGAGTATCTGATAACATCCATGAGTATAGAATGGTTACTGTTAAGCAACTATATTTTGATCAACAATATTCTACAATGCAAAGACTTTTTAGCACAATGATTTAGGCTACAGAAAGTAGAAAGAGTTCCACCAGACTTAGGGAGCCTATAACAAAAAAATGACCAGATATTCTTACAGAGATATTAAGACATTTTGGAAAGTTTGTATAAAGCAGAGAAATGGGGAAACCAAGAAAAGACACAAATAGAAATATTTATGGAATACATAATTACAACAAAGTTAGAGGTTGACAACACTCAACAATTAATAATGAAGACAGGAAGAGATGAGATAAAACTAGTGATGTGTAATCAAACAACAGGGAAGTCTACAGGAATACATAGCATTCATGTAGAAATGTGGAAGTTGGGGGAAGAAATAAGATCTGGAAAGTCTTGTTTAACAGTATTTTAAAATGAGGGGGGGATACCAGCATCTTGTAAGAAAACTGTGATGGCTGTATTAACCAGACAGGGTAATGACTCTTCAAATCTAGCTTCATATTGATTCATTTAATTTTTAAACAATGATTATAAAGTGTTAAGGTCTATACTAACAGAAGAGCAATGGTATTACCAAAGTTAATAGGGTATAAACTTAAATGGTGAAATTCCCATAATGTTAATGATATAAATGATCAACAACATAAAATGTTAACAGTACAAAATATTGATGCACCCAGTATCAAAAAAGCTGTGTGGCAGCACATCAGCAACGTCCATCAAATCTGTGGAGTATGAACTCAAAATATGCGAATGCCATGCCTAAATCCAGGGCAGCCATCCATTGACTTCTTTCCCAAACAACATAACAGAAGAATGAAATAGGGGGGAAAGGAAACAAATCAGAGATAACACTGTGCAGATGAAGATGGCCCTACATGCTCCCAAATTATAAATTAAAATCCACAGTACAGTCATACACAGGTGAAAAAGTATTACAAAAGTTAATAATGGTGTCACATGCAAAGTACATTGCTCAGATAAGTAATAACACAGTGAAATAAAAACAGTGGCAGCAGACTAGTATTGAACCATAGAGGAAATGGTAAATCAGGTGCAGCAATATTTTCAGCAGCACTGCAACAGCCTTCAGAAAAGTTGTTCACACCATCCAAGTCTGTTAACTACTACTTTGGCAAACTGCTCATGTCTACATCTTAACTAACGTCTAGCAGGAAATGGTGGTATAGCTGCAGATAGCCACATACAAAGCTCATTAAATCTGCTTTGCTCCCTAACTATGACTGACATCATGGCATACAAGTCAGAGATAGTACAGTTGTGTAAAATCTTCTTCTTTGCCAGCAATCCGACATCATGGCATGCAAGATAGAGATCCTATGATCTAGGAGACAGCATACCTACGATGCCATGCCTCCACACTATTTTAAATGTGAGGTAAATACAGATTCGTAGGTTGCTGATATTCCAAAACCTAACAGGGTGGGTGTGTGTGTGTGTGTGTGTGTGTGTGTGTGTGGCGGGGGGGCAATAGAGGTGTGACATTAGATCAGATAGAAAGCTTCCTGAATTTACCTAGCAGGTACCACTCCTTAAAATACCTGACTAATTCTGATGATTCTACAGGCAATTCTAAGCACAATTAACTGAATGCTGGCAGTACCTCATCCTCCCTTAAAAATGCAAGTGCAACAAGTTTCTTCAGATTAACCTAGGATTTTGTGCATTGTCCATTCAATGTAGACAAACCCACTAGCTGTACCTTTCACCATATGTTCTGTCCAAAATGTAAGACATCCTCTGCTCTTGATGCCAGATGCATCCCTTTATATACTTTTGATTGCTGCAATCTCAAGATTATACAGGGCTAACATCTCATATATAGCCTGCCACATGGTGTTGTATGCTCACAGCAACTTATGAGACATTAGGCAAAACAGTATGATGCTGTAAATAGCACAACTGATAAAACAGTGATGCTATATAGCTGATAAACATAGCCTTTGGTTAGAAACATGCCAGCCATAAGCCAAATGATAGCACTACTTAAATCTACAAGGTTCTGTAGAGTCCTTATAACCCCAACAATTGCTGTTATTGCTTAAACTTTCTGCATGAATGACCCACTATTTAGCAGGAAAGTCTCTGCCTTAAGTGACTGTAGTGTTAGTTGTTCTCTATGCTATCCTAGTAGGGCTTCCTTGGCTACTTTGTGCATCCTCTGAAGTAAAGCTCAGTGATGGTATGGTAAAACTAGCCTCCAATGATGTAGACCACAACATTGTCTACAAGACTCAGTATGTCTCTAGATAGAGTTACACATTTTTTAATTCTGCACAGTATCTATAGCTACATCTGGAGTAGTCACTGTCCTACCTTTACACTTGATTCTCAGTTTCTGATGACATGCCCAGTATTTTTTATTTGTATTTATTTTTTCACATGTGTACACATTCCCTTCAATCAGTATCATTGGTTTGCCTTTCTGGGATGTGATTGTTTCACACATATTCCCATTACATCCTGGAACAAGCAAGACTTTGCATTGTGATTGCCAAGTTTTTGTTAGGTGCCTGATCTACACATGCTTGTGCAAGACATGAACACTGTATAGTGTTTTTCACAATGTGAACAAACCAAAATATGCAAAAAACAAACAACTAAACTAGAAAACTAATACAAAAGAAGTAGTACCGCAACAACATTTAATATCCACAGATAAGCGTTTTCGTCCGTGTAACAATAAAATGGAATTCTTCAGATGAAAAACTCCAACAAAATTACACTTAAATACATCACCTTAATTAAATAATTTCCCTCCAAAAAATATTTAAACAGAAAACCTACACTTAAAGCCATAAACCCTTATGTAAAACCAAACACTAAAGATAAATGCAAGTAACAGGTTATGTTAAGAAAGGTTGTGTTAAAAAATATTATATTGAAAAGTAAATATATGCATCATGAGCCACTAAAACAATATACCAAATGTTTGTGTAAAAACTTATATATATGTATATATACATATATTTTATATGTTATGTAAGATTAAAATATAAGTAAATATGAAAAAATGAGAAAGTTATAAACTGAGCAATTTGACATTAAACAAGAAATATATAAAATCATCATTGCAGGGCTTTTAATCTCAATGAACAATATATTGATTTCATTCAAACCTGGCCATGAACAAGCATCCAACCTCAACTGCCAAACAAGTTATTTTTTCTCTAAATATAAGCCCAATGGGCCACCCCTAAAGTTAGTTCTGATGCCATCAATGGCCATATAATTAAGGGAATGGTCGGGATGATCCAAAATATGCCTTGCCAGAGCATTAGATTCCTTAGCTTTTGTGATACTATACTCATGTTCATATATCTTATCACGAAACCTTTGCTCCATTTTGCCAACATAAAAACATTGGCAAAATTTACATGTTGCCAGATAAACTATATTCCTAGATTCACAATTAAACTTACTACCCAAATTAAACTTCATTCCTCTAACCGTAAATGCATTACCAGTCTGTATCTTAACACAATAAGGACAATGCCCACATTTGGCCATTGTTTTATTAATACTAGTACCCATCAGTCTATTATTCATATGTTCAAAAATGCCTTTAAAGCTCAAGCCCTTACGGAAAACAATTTTGGGTTCAGTTGATAACGTATCCCTTATCTGCTTATCATTCATTAGAATGTTGCAATTCTTGTTAAACACCCATCTAATATACTCATAATCAATACTATAGTAACAAAGGCCAGTGTGTATTGTGTTTCGTCTTCCTAAGAACTTCAGGGGACTTATTAATATGGCCACTGATAAACCCATTTGTATTCAGCAGCCAAGACAGGAGAAAAATGATCCGCCCTCTTTTTCTACTCACTTCAGCCACTAGTTCATTAATCAAATTAAAGGGATAGCCTCTACTTTCAAACATAGAGCTCAAAAGTTCACATTCTTTTCTAAACTCATCATTTGAAACCACCTTGCTGCCCTTACCAGCTGCCCCTTCACCACATATATCTTTTGGTGATAGGGGTGAGAGCTGGTAAAATGCAGAAAGGAGTTTTAATATATCATTTATGATATATAGCTGAAGTGTATTTATTATTAACTAAAACCTTTTTCAACAACACATCCAAATAGGCCAACTGGACATTACTATATTCAACAGTGAATTTCAAAAAAATGTGTTGTGGAATTAATGTATTCTATAAACTGTAGCAACTCATCTAAATCCCCCTTCCAAACAATACAAATGTCATCAAAGTAGCCTGTGTACAGTCTCAATTTGGATTTATAAACACTATTCAAAATGAACTTCTGTCCCCAATGGGCCATAAACATGGTAAAAATTCAGCCACATTGTGAGCCCATCGCTACCCCACTAGTTTGTACATATAATAGTTACCCTCAAAATAAATAAAATTGTTGGAAAAAAGTGTCTCACATAAATACAATTTCCCTTGAGGTACCCTCTTAGCTAATAAAAATTCTACTATCCACTGTACATCTAAAACCTGGGGTATCACTGTGTAAAGTTCCTTCACATCAATAGCTGCCAATATATTGTCCTTATAAATTCTAAATCATTAACAGTATGTAAGAACTCCCAAGAATCTTTGCATATTTGTACTTCATCTTGTAAACATTTCTTCAATTCAATGTCCACAAATTTAGCACAACCTGATGTTAAACTGTTTCTTCCATCAGCTATCGGCAGAAAGGGGGGTTGGATAAACAGTTGTATAGTTTAGGGAGGCCAAACATTGTAGGTATCCTGGGGGAAAGCATATTCAAAAAATTATACTCTTCAACAGTTAAGCTTCCTTCTATCAGTAGATCATGACCCTATATTAAGCTCATTTAAGGAAATTTCCGTATAAGCCTCTGTATTTAGTATCTCTAGAATTTTATTATTACAGTCACAAATATCCATAATAGCCAACCATCCCCCATTATCCAGCTTCATAATCTGGGTCTTTTGATCTTTCAAAAACTAACACATTGTTTCTCATTCATAATTAAATTGGCCCGAGTCTGTCATTATTAACCCTTCTTGCATCAACTGAAAACATTTTCCTCAGGTCTATCACACATCCTTTCAAATAATGTAGGTTAGGATGCAGTGGGGATTAAAAGTACTAGGTATCCTGAATAAATGTGTTGCATTATTATCATTTAAGCACAATCATTTCAAATTAATCTTTCCCAGAAAGAGCTTAATATCAATTAAAACATTTGGTAATTGAGCTCTATAATCAGGAACGAAGGTTAAGCGCTTTGCTAAAACATCAGCTATGTCAGTGGTAATAACAGTACTTGACAAATTGTAAACAAAGTCCCCTTGCGTGTTACATACCTCAATGGGCTGTAACATCCCCACAGTCCAGAGGTGTCCAGTAACACTAGCCTCAGAGTTTTGTGTTGTTGGTACAGTTAATACCACTCTTTGCCGTTTCTCCATGGATGAGTCTTCATTAGGGGTTGTGGCCACCTGTTCATGTTCCGCTGATTCCCCCTGGTGAAAATCCTGCTGTTGAGGAAGAGTCTCTAGTTGGCCAAATTGGGTATCTTGTTGGACATGTTGATTTTGTTTCTGTCTAATTCTCTGAGACCTCCTGAACGGTAGATAATCTTTGTTGTAATTCAACTCAGTCATTTCCTCTTCTTGACCCTACCGGAAGTTGTCATTCAACTCATTACTGGTTGTACTGGTCTACTGCAATTGGGTCTGCCGAGTAGGCTGGAATGATCTCTTAAACCTCCTATTGCCCCATATTTGTAACAGGGGAGGAGCTGGACAAGCTCTCCCTTTTCTATATTCCTTGCTATCTCTAAATTTTGCCTTTTTGTGCTAAGCATTTTATTCAAATGCTGCTCAATATTGTGGAAAACATGCATGTGTTCCACCTTGGCATTCTCATATTCTTTGTCATTAGTAAACTCGTAATCCAACCTGCTAAGGTCTTGTAATAAATTATCCATAAGTTCTTTATTATGCCTTATGAGGATCATTAAAAATTCACAGCATGTATTGTTAAAAAACTCAGTTAATTCCCTGTGTAATGGTGAATTTAGCTCCAGCCCTGTTGGATACCTCCAAATTCTAAGGCCCTTAGCAACCTGCCTCCTCCGGATGCATTCCTGGAGGTAATTATTCTCGAGCTGTAATTTTTTGAATTTTAACATTTTGTAATCAAGAGTATCAAGTTTGTTGTGAAGTGTGTCCTGATTATGTACTTACTAGCAAGTAACTGAATTTTACTAAAATTGCCAGAATTATTAGCCCTTATATCCCAATTTCTTTTCTCGCACTATTAGAGCTGAAATTAAGCTTTTGATCAGTGTGAAGCCATATTGGAAGCCAATGTTCTACACATATTAATCTTAAATGTGTAGACTGGACCAAGGTTGTATTTCTTCCCCTCACAAGATAAGTACTCCAAACCACATAGCCCCTCAATATAATCCAGCCATTTTCTGCATCACTTATCCTGGTGAGGGTTACAGTAGCAGAAAACACTAGTCATCTCTATCCCTAAAAACAGTCTACAATTCCTCCTGGGGATGCTACCATATTCCAAAGCCACATTAGAGACAATGTCTCCAGTGTGTCCTGGATCAGCCTTATAGTCTTCTCAAAGTGGTCATACCTAGTACAAATTCTATGGGAGATTCTCCAACAGCATCCTTACTTGGTGGACAAATCACCTCCACTGGCACCTCTTAATCCTGAGAAGCAGAGGCTGTACACCAATATGTGCATACAGCTCTACTTCACATAATCGAGCATCCATATGATCGAACATCTGAATGCTTGAAAAGTGAAAATAAATAAATAATAAAAAAATGAAACAGTGCTAGCAGGGGGAAAGCCCCCTGCACCCCCCACACCCCCTGCTATTTAAATATACCAACTCTGAGATGGCACTACATTGTGGTAAAGGGAAATCTTCACATTCCGTGCTCTATGGAGATCCCCATTCAGACTGTTCGAACTTTTAAAAGTTCGATCATATGGTCTCGGCCATATGAAAGTCGAGCCTTTAAAAGTTCAACCATCTGAAGGTGACCCATGCATATTGCTTACCTAGACTTTGCCAAGGCCTTTGACACAACCCCCCACTCAGGTATCATTGATAAACTCATCCTGCTGGGTATCAACCCATATATTGTCAGGTGGGTTGCAAACTGTCAAAATAGGGGACTCCACCTCCTCCAGCAGACCTGTAACCAGTGGTGTTCCACAGGAATATGTTCTGGAACCCCTACTGGTCAGAATCTACTTCTCCAAAGTACAGGCTAAAACTAAAGGATTGTGGCTGACAAAGTTTGCTGATGACTGCAAACTGGGAGCAATCACTGAAACACCTAATGATATCAACATCCTACAAGAAGGTCTTACACAGACTAATGACTGGTGCCAAAGTCATGGTCTTAAACTTAATGCAAAAAAAATGCAATATCCCATTCGGCAAGGGTGATGTTCCTGAAAACTATCACATCAATAGCAATACCCTAGGCACACAGATCAACAGCAACCTTAACTTCTATCACCATGTCTCCACAATGATAAGAAAGGTATTTTATATTGCTCATCTCATCTCATAAGTAAGGGCACTGCCCCAGAAAAAACAGGTTATAAGACCCCTGTATTCTTCCCTCATCAGGCCAATAACAGAGTACAATGCTGCCTTTGGTATGTTCCTTTCCAAACACCTTCAGCAATTGGAGAGACCACAAAGGTTCCTTACAAAAAAATTCAGGGTCTTCAAGATGTTTTATGTGCACAGACTGAAATCATTGTCACTTTACTCTGTGTTGTACAGACTGCTCAGAGGTGACCTGTGCCTTGCATATTGAACAATCTCTGACCCAGCTTTAATAGAAATCCTGCACATTCACAAGTCAAATGGCACATGGGTCACTTGCTCAAAGGAACTTAGCCTGGTATATGACATCAACAGAAATTGCTGGAGATATTTGTCTCACAGAGGTTGCCCCACCTTTGAAACAAGCTTCCTATTCATGTTAAACAAAGCTTCTCATTGGCCCTATTTAAGCATAATTTGGACAATTGGATGGGTAACAGGAAATTCACCCCAGAGTTTCCACCTGTCTCTCTCTTGGGCAGGGGCAATAGGTGCTGATTTTAGGGTCTGCTTGAACCAGACACCCTTGGGGACACGGGTTAAACTTGGTTAGGCTTATAAGGGCCCACGGTCCATTAGCCTAGTAACCTCCTATGATCCTGCATTCCAAAACTGCCAGGCTCTTCGCTCCTGTCTCGCAGAGTAACCCCATTTCTCCTGCTTATACTCCATGATCTTGTCCTAGGATCTGGCACTCTTTTCCTCACTAAAGTCTGGAAGAATGCTTGCAGTACTACTACTACTGCAACCATTTTTTTTGTGAATCCTTAATTCCCTCTACCCACATACAAAAACAAGACTCCAAGATACTTCTCCATTTGAGGATTCTGCTGTCCCCGTTTGCAAAGAACAATCTAATCTTTTCTATAAAAGAGCCATAAACTCAAGCTGATTCACACTCACAAATTCATTACTCCAGTACCTGTTGGAAATTAGTCACAAGAATCCAACAGGTAATAATCTAAAACCAAAAAATATGCATCCTTTATTTCTCCAAACTGGACAGTTTCCAAACTTTGGTTTCTTGTTGATTTCTTGTCATGAACAAGACAGGGGAAAAGGTACACTCTTGGCAGAGCTTACCTTGATGTATTCCTAACAACAGATGTGCACACTACAGATAGAACAAATGGCAAGCAATACTGACAACTGAAACCCATTCATTTCCTCCACAGAATGAGAGACAATGAAGGGTCATTGCCATTGTAGTAGTCATTGCAGTAGTTCAATTTTTTTTTGTTTTCCTCCCAGTCCCTAACCACACACACACATGCACTTGGCTTGGCACATGAGGTGAAAAAGTGCTGACCACAATGGACATCCCTCCTCACATTTGCACAGTTTGCTTTCATCCAAACTCCCCCTCTCCAGTCATAGCAACAATGGCATGTTTTTAATATCTACCAAGAAACTGCACCACTCGTGTCCATGAAAGCACATAATCCCCTCTCTCCCCCCAGGATAGGTGAATGGATCATGTTCCTTCAGTTCCTCCAGCACTGCAGACAGTAAAGGAATCTAGTTAGCTGGGTTACAGTCAGGCTCCATCTCTCTGCAAATGGAGCAGGGCAACTAGGTCATGAATTGGGGGAGTGGCTGATCCACCCAGTTCAAACAGGTATTGGGCCACCTTCTCCAGGACAAAATTCAAGATGCACTGGGTTCATTACATTTCTAGGGTGTCTCAGGTGGAATACAACTTTTAACTGTTAATAAGGATGCCAAAGGGACATCCAGAGGTAGATAGAGATAGCCAACAAAGAAGGCTGTTTTGCTGAAGTGATAATTTTGTGTGACACTGAAATAGAATGAAGTTATATTTTTATGATGCTGGGCATATCTTTCTTGATACAGTGTTTGGGTACTATTTTGGCACCAGTGAATGTTAAACTGAAATTGTTTATATATTATTATACAGCCAACAAATGCGCCTTGACTGAGGCATGGGTCTAACAGTTCTAAATAAACAGAGCTGATTTGATTCCTCCTTTGGTTCCACTTAGCTGGATAGGATTTCCTAACACTATACTTCTAGACTCCCTTAACATTTTAAGCTTGTCCTCTGAGAATACTTGCAGTAGCAGAAAAGCTAACAAGGGCAGATAAATCAAGCTGTCAACCTGAGTGTTTCTAGGTTTGGGCATACTAATGACCCCCTGAGCTAAAGTAAGTTCAGATGCTGAGGTACAGTGTAAGATTTTTACCTTGCATCTCTATCAAGATAGAAAACCACCACTGCCTCAACCAAAAGGGTGCCATCAGTAGCATCTCTGGCTTATTTTTCCTTATTTAATGGATCACCATGTGAAGAAGGCTGGGGCTGAAGATTAAGCATAAAGAAAGAGATCTGTCCCACCTGAAGAAGGCATCGACTGCCCAGGTCTTCTTGACTTGCTCTCTGAAGAATTATTCAGTCATCTGTTGTTTGGAAAAGCAAAAGGGTCTTCTGCTACACCTCAGATATATTCTAGAAAAATACCCCTGTCCAATATCCACTCAAGGTGTTCTGCGATTATCCTGCTTAACTGATCTCAAGTTCTGCTGAGATGGGCTGCAGGACTTGTTTGTTTTTTGGGAAAATGTTGAACTGGACACCTATGCTCCTTCTTGTCTTGTGGACTGACTGTGACAGCTCTCATCTTATGCAGTGGTGTAAGAGAATGGTCCCCTGCAAAGATAGGTTGTGCTGAAGCCATATACCTCTGATGTACCATTTCAACTTCTTCATGTGGAATCTCACAAGAACCATGGTAGTGGATGTCACATACCCTAAGATTCTTGGATCTCCGTCATAGAAACTTTGATCTTCTGAACCACCTCTTGAAAAGAAGTGAGCTAGTAAATCTCTGTTTGCAGGAATATCTTCTGGCAGCTATGTCCAGCAGTATCCCCAAAACAAAACTGCACTGGAGTGTGTCAAGACTGGATTTGGAAGACTGAAAAAGAAACCAGGTTCTGGAAGCAAGCAAATAAGTACTTGACAGCTATCTCCTTGCACTCTTGTGACTGTGCTTGAATCAGGCAACAATCCAGCTAAAGATAGATGCGAATGCCCCTGGCTATGCAACTTGCAATGAATGCAGCCAGGCACTTAGTAAAGACTGTAGAAGCAGCAGTTAAGCCAGAGGTCAAATGACTAAACCGGAAATAAGAACAACCCAGCCTCAACTTTGAACCTGAGAAAGCATCTGTGGTCCCAGTGAATGCAGATAAGTAAGTATTCCTCAGATGTAAGGTAAAAATTAGAGCTTGAGGGTAAAGGAGAAGTAGAAGGGCTTGAGGAGTCAATGATTTAAATTGTGTTACCTTTAAAACATGATTAGTCTTCATAAGTCTTATGGGCCCCTAGCCCACTTCTTTCCTTGGCACCAAAAACAGTCTTGAGTATGAGTATAGCTCTGTGGCTTCATACGCATTTGGTCCTCTCTCTCCCAGCAGCTTCATTAGGACACAAATATTCCAGCACGGGATGCAACAGATACCCATGGTCTACTGAAATTAGCAGAACCTACTGATTTTTTTTTTTCACTTAAGACACAGGCACTTACATGTTAACAGAAAAAAACAAACCATATTAATATTTTTTTTCATTTATATACATTATATACTTTCTTTATGACAACTGCTTTTCATTCCAACATTACATAAATCACTCAATTCCTGCCTTTTAAACCTCACTCTTCTTCCTGATTATCCATATATTATTCCCACAAATTCCATTTTTTCTATGTAATTTCATCTTTCCTTTACTAAAGATCCCTCTTACTGTTCTTTCATCTCTTTTACAATATTCAGTACATCAAAAATACAGTTGATTTCGATTTTCATTTCCATTTTCTAGTAACTTTTTTTTTTTGGCAGCCAACAGAATTAAACTTAATAAGGCCTTACTATGTTCAGGCAATTCAGTTACTCTATCCCAGCTCAAAAGAATCATTTTCTTAGATACAGCCATTTGCTCCCCCAATATTTCTGGCAGAGTACTCTGTAGGGAATTTTGTAATATCTACCAACTCATTAAATTCCTAAAAACATGTTCCCCAGTTACCCATTTCTTCCTTATCATACTTCTAACATTTGCTATCAACCTGAATTACTTTTAAGTCTACTTGAGGTATAAAATACCTATGCAAATACTTGCAAGCAGAAATCCTAAACCTTCTGGACTTGGGACGATGTGTTTTTAGTAACTTTGTACTTGGAGAGCCATACATATATCCTCCCATTGTTCCCTTGTAAATTGCATTTTCATTCTCTCTTCCTGACCATTTCTAACCTCTTCTGATTGATTCTTATAGCTATTATGCAATCTTTTGTCTGCCATACTAAGTATTCCATTTTTAACAGAACTTTTAGTTATGTACTCACCATAACTTCAGATGTTTGGGATCCATCTCGCCTACATTCTGACTGATGGGTTTGGAGCCGATCCTCGGCTCCGACTCGGCACGCTTATGCCAAAGAGCGAAGTCTCTTATTGGCCGAGCTTACTATATCCCAGGATGCACCACTACCAGTCCCCCAGATCTAGTTTGTCCGCATACATGCACACACGCATGCACTGCTTACATAACATTGACAGATGATACAAGATAAAAAAACAGTAGACCCAAACCGTTCAATCTCTTCTGATCTCCAAGGCAGGGGGAAGGAGGGTGGGTATTAGAAATGTAGGCGAGATGGATCCCAAACATCTGAAGTTATGGTGAGTACATAACTAAAAGATGTTATGTGATCCTATCTCGCCTACATTCTGACTGATGGGACAGCGTCCCTAGCACCTAAATCCTGGGTGGCTCACTGGAAAACACTCCTGAGTACCGTGGAACCAAATGATGCTCGTCCTTTAGATGCCACATCCAATTTATAGTGGGAAATGAAAGTGTGCGGGTTGGACCAAGTAGCCGCAGCACAAATTTCAGAAATAGCGAGCTTGGAATGGAATGCAATAGAGGTAGCCATAGCTCTAGTAGAGTGAGCTTTGACAGATGTTGTAAGTTGCTTATCTGAAGAGGAATAAGCTTGAGTTATGCAATCTCTGATCCATTTGGCAATAGTAGCTTTAGTGATGGTTTTACCCAGTTTATTATCTGAAAAGGACACAAACAATTGATCTGTTTTCCGAATTTGCTGAGTCCTATCTAGATAGAAGCGCAATTGCCTGTGAACATCCAATGTATGGAAGGTGTATTCCGCTTTGTTTGAAAATTTTGGAAAGAAAACTGGTAGCTCTAAAGATTGTTGGAGACAGAGATTAGAGCAAACTTTTGGGACAAAAGATGGATTAGGTCTAAGTGATACTCTATCCTTGTGAAAAATCAAGTACGGTGGTTTGATAGATAGGGCTTGAAGTTCTGAAACTCTTCTTGCAGAGGTAATTGCAATTAAGAAGGCAGTTTTCCAAGACAGATATTTCAACTCACATGTAGCAGCCGGTTCAAAGGGGGAAGATGTTAAGGCACAAGTACCAAATCAAGATCCCACGGAGGCGCAGGATGAAAAACTGGGGTCTTAAAAGCACAGCACCTTTCATGAAAGTTTTACATAATCTGCTGCTCATCAACGGTGGGTCTGTGGAATCGTGAAATTTGGAGATAGCTGCTAGTTGGACTTTAATAGTAGAGACTGAAGATCCTTGATTAAACAAGGATGTTTAAAATTTCAAGACCTCTGGTATCGGGGCAGTAATAGGGTCTAATCCTCTGAGTTGAGCCCAGATAGCAAACCTCTTCCACTTACTGTGATACAACTTCTTAGTGGTGGGTTTGTGGGCTGAAGATAAAATGTGAATAACTTCCGGGTCCAAGGTGTGATTTCTGACTATAGTCGGAAGTGGAGGAGCCAAGCTGTTAATTTCAAAGTGTGAAGGGACTGGTGCTGTTGTCCCGACTGATGAACCAGAAGGTCCGGAATTAGGTCCAAGAACCAAGGACCGTCCAGAGTATATTTCTGTAGGTAGGGGAACCATACTTGACGAGGCCAGTACGGAGCAATTAGAATCATTGTGGACCCCAATTGGGAAGCTTTCTGGATGACTTTGGGGAGGAGTGGAATCGGAGGAAAAGCATAAAGCAGTCCTGTTGGCCAAGGTTGGACTAGAGCATCCGTAGCTGTCTCCCCTTGATGCGGGGTCAAGGAAAAGAACCTTTTGCACTTCGTGTTTCGTGGTGTTGCAAACAGGTCACAGCACGGAATCCCCCATCTTTTGAAAATCTGAGCTGCTACTGTTTCGTTCAGAGACCACTCGTGAGGAGAGAGAATAGTCCTGCTCAGTCTGTCTGCCAATACATTGGATTTGCCTGGAATGTGGGTCGCTACCAGGAAGCGCTTGGTAGCCACTGCCCATTCCCACACCCTCATGGCCTCTCTGCAAAGGGGGTAAGATCTGGTCCCTCCTTGTCTGTTTAGATACCAGACCACCGACATGTTGTCTTTGTGGATGGTGATAATGCCTTGAGGGAGAAACTTGTGGAGGGCTTGTAAGGACATAAGTACAGCCCTCATTTCCAACACATTGATATAGAGAGATGTTTCGTTGGGAAGCCAAGAACCTTGAACTGACCTGCCCAGACAATGCCCCCCCCACCCCGTCTGGGAGGCATCCGTAGTCAAGGTGGCCACCGGAGGGGGTATAACAAAGGGTCTTCCCTGATTCAGATTGGATGGCAGAAGCCACCAGCGGAGGTCCCATTTGCACGTTTCTGTAATCAGTATGTGATGATTGAGGGGGAGATCTTGAAAAGACCATTGTGTCGATAATAGCCACTGGAGAATCCTCATGTGCAACCTTGCCAGAGGAACTAGGAGAACCGTGGCAGACATTGAACCTAAAAGTTGCAGGACCATCCTGGCTGGGGCTTTGGATCTTAGAAGCAGGGCTCGGACCTGATTTTGTAATGTTTGTATCCTTTCGGTAGGAAGGAAGATCCGCATTAATTTTGAGTCTATCTCTGCTCCTATGAATCTTATGCGCTGAGAAGGCAGCAAGACAGACTTTGACCAGTTGAATGTAATTCCCAGGGAAACACCCAGGGAGATGGTGGCTTGTAGGTTCTCTAGTAGTAGATGCCTGGTGGTGGCAGTCAGGAGCCAGTCGTCCAGATAGGGAAACACCTGGAATCCGAGACTCCTCAGGTGAGCAGTCACTACTGCCAAACACTTGGTGAACACCCTGGGGCATGTGGTGAGACCAAAGGGCAGTGCACAAAATTGGAAATGACTGTCTCCCAGGCTGAAGCGCAGATACCTCCTGGACACCTGATGTATCGGTATGTGATAATAGGCGTCCTTGAGATCTATGGAGCACATCCAAACATCTTTCTCCAACAATGGGAGAATGGATTGTAAAGTGACCATTCGAATTTGGACTTCATGACGGACTGGTTTAGTTTGCTGAGATCCAAAATGGGTCTCAGGTCCCCTGTCTTTTTTGGCACTAAAAAGAACCTTGAGTAATTTCCGGATCCGATCTGGTCTGTGGGGACCGGTTGGATGACTCCTTTTTCTAGCAGCTTTGAAGCTTCTACGGCTGCAATTTCCCTTTGACTGGGTGGTGGGTCCGGGATTTTTGGACGGTGGGGGTGAGCGTGTAAAGGGAAAGGTGTAACCTCCGGCAATAATCCGAAGCACCCATCTGTCCTGAGTAATAGACTCCCAGGCTTTTAGGTGCTTGGCAAAATGGCACCCCACTGGCTCGAGCAGCACAGCCGGGCAATCCCTCATGGAGTGTGGGAGGCTGAAGAGCCACGAAAGGACTCGCGGTCTCCAGTGTTGCGGGGGCCTCTGCCGCCTCTGGGACGGCGTCTCCCAGAAAAATTTCCCGTCCTCTGCCTCTGGAAGGGAATCTTCCTGCTGTTGAGGAAAGAATTTCTGTGATTTATGGAACCACATCTTCCCTCCTCTTTTAGCCTTGGGATAAGGCCGAAAGGGAGTGGAAAATCATGCTCCTACAGCAGATAAAGTCTTTCCCTCCTGCTCACAGCGGGTAAGAGTGTCTTTTACCTTGGGTCCAAACAAAGAGGACCCATCAAAGGGAGCGTCGGCAAAGGAAGACTTGAAGGCCTCCACGAAATGACACAAACGGAGCCAGGCTTGTCTTCAGAGCCACGCCTGTGCCTGCCGCTCTGCCCGCCCTTCGGCCGCATATGAAATGAGCCTCATGGACGAGTTAGAAATCGAGGTAAGGATAGCCAACTGAGAGCTAACCGACTGGGCTAGCTGCTCAGGTAGGTTACCTGAGAGGGAGTCTGAGAGCTCCTTGACCAGATCCCTCTGTAGTCTGGTGAAATGTGCCAAATAATTCAGGGACCTCAGAGTAAAGGCCGCTGAAGTCAGGGTGCGCTTCCCGTACCGGTCCATGCTCCTAGACTCCTTATTAGGAGGATGAACGGACGTTGAAGCCTCTGCCATGTCCTGCTGGGTAGCAGATGCCACCACCATGGCATCTACAGCCACGCCTTTCGTTAAGAACTCTTTCTCGGGTGGGGCAGACAAAAATTTGTTAGGGCGAGAAGGCACTGGTTCCACAGTATCTGGATGTTCCCACGCCCTCCGACAAACCAAATCCAGGAGCTCGTCGAAGGGCGGAGACACCCATGAGGCGGAGGGCTGAGCCCCGAAGGCCTTGAGGAACACCGACTCATCAGCGGAGGGGGGTTTGGAATTCCAGCCGCCTCGTTGCTTGAGGATCTCTAGAATGTCTGCAAATGAGACATCATCCGAGGACGACTTTGGGGACCCCTCCGCATCATCAAGATCAGTGTCCGATGTAAGAGACTCATCAGGGGAGTCCACGTGCTTCCTCTTGCACGATCTCTTCCTTGGGGGCTCCTCCAAAGACAACTCCGAAAGACCCTCAGGAGGAGGGGAACCCCCAGTGGGGGTAACCTCAGGCCCCGGGGCTCCGCTGCCTAGAGACAGGGGGACTACCAAAGACCCAGTCTCCATGCCCAGGGAAGGTGCCGGTAAAGCCGTAGAGATGGCCGAAGAAGATTTGGCCAAGGCACTCCTCATAGCTCTGAAGGCCAGACTCCCAGAATCCTGGGAGGGTCCAGTCTCCGGAGCCATGATAGCAGACGGAAGTCCCGCAGCCGAAGCACCGAGAGGGAGGCTTGGAACCGACAGCATTGGTCCCGAAACGGCACCCCCGGGCCTGGCCGAAGAAGTCCGTGTGCTAAACGTGGACCCGAAGGCCGGGGTTGGAGTAAGGGTCGGAGCCGACCCTAGGATCTCTACTGGCTCCACCAGCACCTGCTCCAACGGAGCCGAAGCGGTCGGAGGAGGAATGGCAATGGAATGGGCTATCGGCTCCGAAGCCAATTGGGTCGGAGCCGAAACAAATTTCTGAAAGACTGGGGACTGGAAAAGTCTTTGGAGTACCCTGTCTATGTCCGAATCTGACATCCTTGATGACCTGGAAGAGACTGAACGGGTCCGAGTAGGTCTCTCCAACGGCTCCAAGGGACTAGGGGACCGGCTCCGAATTGACTCGATAATTATCGGCGCCGACGGAGTGTCCAAACCAATTTCCATCGGTGCCGAAGAGGGCTTCGGCGCCGAGGAGGAAGTGTCTGAGCGGACAACCTTCATCGGCTCCAAGATCAGTGGAGCCGATGAAGATGACCCGCCTCTCGAGGCCCCAGCCGTCGGCTCCGAACCCAGAGGAGTCGAGGCTGGAGGCATCGAGGCAGACCATTCCGCCCTCGGCTCCGAAGTCCGTGGAGCCAAAGGAGAAGCCTGCCTATGTCTTTTGGCGGTCGGTTCCGACGGGCTGGTCAGAGCCAACGCCCTTTTCTTCTTTGCAGGAGAAGGAGAGGAAGCTAAAGCCTCTTCAAATGAGGGTTTAATAAGGCCTTTTAAAATAAGTTTATTTTTCCTCTCTTGGAGGACCCTCGAGGAAAATGCGTGGCACACGCTACAGGATTCCTTCAAATGTTTGGCGCCCAAACAGTACACACAGAGAGAATGGTCATCTGTTATTGACATCTTGAAACTGCACTTAGTGCACTTTTTAAATCCTGAAGGCCTAGGAGCCTGTGACATTATGGCAACCAATTTAGTGACTAGCTAAATCAAACACACTAAATATCACAGAAAAAATTCTCTTTTCTTTTCTTTTTTGAGAACCGTTTTTGAGAACCAAAGGCTGTCACAAAATAACTAAAGGGATCCAAAATCCCTAAATAAATGGACTTGAACAACAACGGACTGACAGGGAAGGCCCTTCAACTCAAAGGGACCTCTAGTCAGAAAAACGCAATCACCACACAAATATTAAAACAGAAAATATCCACTCATACACAAAAACACGAGATAGCTGTTAAAACAGCTTTTTGTTAAATTTTTAGGAAATTCCTGACAGGAAAGTAAGTTAAGAAAACACTACTTAGCTCAGCCAGCTCGAGACCACGTCTTTGCTTGTTAGCGGCAAACGAGATCTGGGGGACTGGTAGTGGTGCATCCTGGGATATAGTAAGCTCAGCCAATAAGAGACTTCGCTCTTTGGCATAAGCGTGCCGAGTCGGAGCCGAGGATCGGCTCCGAACCCATCAGTCAGAATGTAGGCGAGATAGGATCACATAACATCATTCTGTTCTAGATTTGATTAAAAACTCTGCCAGAGCAGGACTTTCACTCACAACCCCCTATCCCTTTTCTCATTTTCTTTAAACTCTGACATAAATCCCTGATCGGGAAGGGAGTCCAAACTTCTTGATCTTTACACCATCTATAATCTTATCCTCTATAATTATTTGCTAATATCTTGGTCCCTTTGTCAGTTTTCTCAAGTAAATTACAGCCCCCTGCCCACCTTCTGTGCCCCTACTAGCAGACATCCCTACTCCCATAACCTCCTTTCTCCATTCCTGTGTTAGCTTAGTTCTTAGAATACTTTCTGTAACTTTATGAACATAATATTCAGTGTGGTGGTAATTATTTTTCTGACAGATCTGCATTCAAAATACAACTTTCTACTTGTTTCTTGAACTCCCCCTTCATCATCATCTTCCATTTAAACTTGAATGATAACATTTTGCTTGTGTTATACATATGAGCCTTAAATATGTAGCTCTAAAATATCCCTTAAAATCAGGTAATCCTAAACAACCTTGTTCTACTGGGAGGATCAATTTATCCCATTTATCTCTTGCTCTCTTTCCCTCTCAGATACCTTCCTTCAACTCTTTATTAATTACTGTCCACAACTTATTTTCTGGCTGAGAAAATATGCCTGACAGTATATAAAAAAATAATAGGACTAAAACATTTTCAATTCTTGTATCAATTATCACTATCTATAAAGAATAGCTTCCAGTTTCTCAATTTTTGTATTATCTTTTGCTTACTCTCTTTCCACATATCCTTAGCAGAAATAACCAAAGCCTTTTTAATCCATACTACTAAATACTTCATCTTATTTCCCATAAAAATAAGTATTGCTAAATCAAGTGATGAGGGGGGTACATAATTTATGGCTATAGTCTTTGTTGTAGATTCCTTAATTTTAAATCTTCCCAAAAAACTTGAAACTGTTTCACAATTTTCCGTATAGCAAGATGACCTATTTTTGATTTATCAAGTACAATATAACATCTGCAAATAAAGTCAATTTTTCTTGACTAACATACCAACTAAATCTTTGAATTTCTGAGCCCCTTATTTTGTTTGCCAATGGCTCCAAATACAAACTAAATAACAAAGAGGAAAGAGGACACCACTGCTTGGTTATTTTATTCAAACACAATTTATCAGAGAGGAACCCTCCCACTTTAATTCTTGTCTCCTATCATTCATATATCTTCATAATTAAACTTATTGTATTGGGGAGTGCAAACACTTCCATTATTCTATTCATTAAATCCCAGATTACTCTTGCCAAATACCTATACTGCACCAAGACCCACCAACAGCAGCTGTAATTTTTTACATTTTGTTTCCCTTTGGATCATCATTGTTCTATTAAATGTTGTAGAACCAAACAAACCGAATGCAAAAACTAAAAACTGATAAAACCAAACATGCAAAGCTGCAGAAATTCTGACAAACCAGCTCCAGCAATCCAACACTTGTTGATAAGCGCTTTCATTTTATCCAATAATAAAACCTCATCAGATAAACATAAAATGGCCTGACAACATTTAACTACACTTTTAAAATATATGGCCAACATGTTCAAATCATGCGAGCAACTTAAAATCATGTGACAGCTGAACCTCTGTGCAAATCCTAAGTCAAAGATAATAAAAATCACCAAGTTAAAAAAGTGAATATACACAACAGCAATTCAAAAATCTGAGTAGATAGTTTTAAATAATTTTAAATAATTTAAAACTTGTCACTTAACTTGAATGCATACAAAACTATAGTTAGAAATATTTTGATAAAAAATACTTAATCATGAATGAATAAATAAATTTATTGATAAACAATGGCAGCAGTAGTATCATCTTTGCAATGCTCCAAGCTTTAAAAGGCAACTGACAGAAATCTGATCATTTATCATTGGGCTGATATTGTGTACATTTACTTTTTTAACTTGGGTGATTTTTACTGTCTGACTTTGCTCACATAATTCAAATGTCACATGATTTGAAAATGTTGGTCATATGATATTTTAAAAGTGTATTTAAAAAGTTTTGGATTGCTGCAGCTGGTTTGTCAGAATCTCTCCAGCCGTGTGTGTGTGTGTGTGTGTGTGTGTGTGGTTTTATCAGATCTATTAATGTTGTCAGAATCTCTCCAGCCGTGTGTGTGTGTGTGTGTGGTTTTATCAGATCTATTAATGTTGTCAAATTTTGCCTCCACTCCACAAAATTATACTGATCCATTCATTTTGGCAAAATCTTTGCCATTTGTTTTACTACAGACATAAACACTTTATAATCATGGTTTAAAATTTAAATGGGTTTATATGAGTCTGTATTTACCCTTTGAGTAACACAGCCACTACAGCTTTCTTCCAAGACTCTGGTGCTTGCCTTCCTTTTAAAGTACTTTCAAACAAGCTCTTCCAGATATGTATCACTTTCTTCCCTCCTAGCTTCCAGAGGAATAACATCTGTTCTTGGTGACTTCCCTGCAGACTGAATATACACGACCATTTTTATCCCATCTCCTCCTATCTTAACTCGTTACACCTGAGTGACGCCTCCAAAAGTGCATTGGCAGTTACCCCCTACTGCTTCTCTAGGTGTCAAATATTACTTGTTCATACTTGCATTAATAATTCCAAAACCATGCTACATACAGGGTATCAGAATATTTTATCTTAAAGCATACATGATGGCAAACACAATTGTATTGATATTTGACCTCTGTCAAGGAGTATTTGTTAGAATTGTAAGGTGATAACTGGCTCAGGCCACACCCACTCGGAGTTAAAGGTACATACTCAAAAGAGTACTGGAGGGAATGAGTTAACTAGTAGTTGTTGAGCCTCATCCGACACTAATCTTGGCATAATTAAGTCTTCCATAAATATTTCAATTTGTACTCTTTCTTGGTTTCCACATTCCTTTACTTTATATAAATTTTCATAACATTTCTGAATTATCCATAATACCTTTATATGATATTGTTACTTTTCTTATCATAAGTTCCTTAAGTTGGGAGACCATCCTTTCTACTTTCTGTTGCCTAAGTTTTTGTGCTCTGGAATTGTCAAAAACAGTTGCTTAACAGCAATCCTAAACTCATGTATATTATCCAAATACTCTCTTATTTTCTCTCTAGCAGTCTGCAGTTGCTCCTCCTATTGTTCTGTGAGATTTCCCTTATTCTGCAATATATTAACCTTTGTCAACTCATCTTAATATTTCCTATTACTTATTAACCCTATCACTTTCTCCTTTATGTCTACTCTATTTTTTAAAGTTCATTTTATCTTACTCACTAGCTATCCATTCGGAAGACATTTCTGTTTTCCCTAATAACTTGAACAATTTTCACTACCCATTCCTTAAATTCTTCTTTTTTAACATGTAGGTGGGAAACTGCCACCATCTCATTTTTATGTCATTACCTTGTATTACTACTTAGTTTTTACTGGTGCATGATCTGAAATAGTTGTGTTGTGTACATTGACATTTTCAATTAAATGTAAATGTTCTTGTGAAATATAATTTCTATCCAATGTAGCCCTTTTACTGTACCTTAGGGAATATTTAAATTATGTCTTACTGAAATGCACATCTTTCATATCAAATATGTTCATAAACCTATACAGAAATCTAGCCGCATTTGTTACATCTCCCTGATACATCCTCATTACTGCAAAGCAAGTTCCAGTATCCCCCTACAAGTAATATTCCCTACTGAAAACTGATTTTCCCAAAATTTTCTTGAGCTCCATAATAGAATTTTTAGATAGAATATAAATATGTGCCAGCATAATCATCCTCCCTTGCCAGTAGCCTCTTCACTACTACTAATTTATCATGATTGTCTTTTTCCCCTCTTCTATCACTGCTGGAGCCCATCTAACAATCAGTATTATTACTTCCAAATTTTCCTTTGTCTCTAATATTCTGCTGAATATCCATCCCAAAATCCTTTGACAAATTCACATGCTTATTTCTTTCTAAAGTCATCTCCTGCATCTTTGATTTTTGCAGTCTGCATTTCTTAACATAATGTAATACTCTAGCCTTTTGTCTGTATTTGTAAAGCCATTTACATACCAAGATACTGTAAACAGAATGGTAATGATGATAAAAAGCTACTGTTCCCACTTATTACACATAATGGGTTTTTTTGAATGCATATTTCCAACATTTGTCTTACATGCACACACTATTGTCTGGCAGGCTGCTATTTTATATAGTTGTTTCTTCCCATCTCCATTTAAACCCAAGTCATATTTCTTAACACTTTTTGCTTTAAGGAAAACCCTAAAAAATCTAAATACATTTTCAGAAACCCTCATCCCCTATTCATTTAGAATAAACACAGACAAGTATGTATATTTTTAACAAAAATTAACACTCCAGTTAGGAACAATTGCCCCAAATTGACAGCTGTCCCCAAAGAACCAAAAATGAAGGTGACACAAGCTAAACCACATGCTACAGATTATGTTCCTACTTACACTGACTGCTGTCTGCTCTTTTCTAATCACTTATTCCCCTCTCAGAAGTGAAAAACATCTTGCATACGTTAAGAAAACTAACTTTTAGCCCAAAGAAAATAAAACAAAATTATGTACTGCTCAAGTAAATGCATTAAAGTATTACTGCTGCTGGGAACCTATTATCTCATAATTTCAAACTTTATTTTCACTTGAAAAATTGTCAGTGTACCTTTATATTTTGCATTTCCTTTAGCAAATAAATTCTCAGATCTCTTATGATTGTTTGCACCTGTAGACAACTACTCATAGTGTAAAAGAATCATCAGTGAGAAGAAAGCTAACAACTTGCAGTTACATTAAGGAATCGTAAATTTCACTCAGAACAGAATGTACAGAATTCCTCCAGTTAATTGCCTTCAGGTGCACACTTCTTGTCTCGCACTGAGAACATTTGCTAATGGAAACAAGCTAATATCCTTGCAGGTGCAAACAGGTTAGCATTTTTCATGGCTTTCATCACTTTGTCTTATTTTCAAGCCTATTTGCTTGCAAATAGACTTGTTTATTACTTAACCCTAGCTCATTAATTTAGACATGCACTGTTGAAAAAACAATCCAAAGTATCAAAATTCTACATGTATTATAATCAGTATACTTATGCACCTTACCTCCAGCCTAGAAGCCCAAAATCACAGCATTATATCAACTTAAACTTGCTTATATTCAAGCCTTTCTTCTCGTTATACTTAAAACATATATTTCTTACAACTAAAAAGATACTGGTTTACTTTAACATCCTTACCATATACAACATTCACTAAAAAGACTTCCCCACATTTAAAATATGCCTGGCTGCACACTATACAAAACTACTTTACAATCAAATGTAGTTTGTATCATGAAATGTTTTACGCAACTAAAAAAATTGTTTTACTTACAGCTACTTTTTTCTCATTAGAGTCCTTCTAAGCACCAAAAACACTATGTGAGGCATATGCTTTGCAGTTCACCCACAAGTTTAACAAAGTCAGCAAATGTCCAATCTTTTCTAAGTCACTTTTATTTGCAAAGTCATATTTCAAAAATGTGATTGATGCTTTATAATCTCATATTTACTCATGAATTTCAACACTGCTGGTCTTCCTGATCATTTCCATCTCCCAACACTACACTTTGGTCCAAGTCTAAGGTACACTGATTCTTCTACTCACTTCCTGTGCTTTTTCTCTGTCTCTCATGCATTTTCCTTTGGAACACTGGAAAAGACTTTACTGTCAGAAGAATGAGAAGCAGAGTCCCCTTCTGCTTGCTGGCTCACTTTTTGTTGGAAAAACTTTATTTCTGCCTTAGCTTGTTCTGCATAAAAATGCCTTTGATCCTCCAGGAAAAAAATATTCTGAAAACAGCTAGATACAGCAGCTTGAATTGTACATCTATTTGTTAACATTCCCTGACTGATGGGCTAAATTTGCTTTTTCCTGTTACCCATCCAATTCCTTGATTCTGCTGGTATGACTGCATCTTTACTAATACAGATTTGGAGCATACACTCAATATGCCCTTTCAGTTAACAAATCTTAATGTGGAGCACCAGTCCGGTTACTTATTTGTGCTTTCATAAAATTAATATAGTCTGCTTCTTGCAGTTTCTCTGGTACAGCAGAAATGTCTGCAATGCTATTTTTTGAATGGTCTCTTCCTGAGAAGCCACAAAATCACCAAGCCTTTTATTTCAATCACTGATTTTTGCAGTTGTATCAGATTATCTGAACAGCTAGTTAAAGCTGTTTCTATTTTTCCAGACTTTTGTTTTGGTGGATATATTCCTTCAATGTTTAATTTATTTTAATCACCTCTGCGTACACTTGACTTACTTTTCCTCTGGTAGCTTGCTCTTCAACCAAAGCTGAAGCCTTAACTGCTTTTAACTGAACAGTTGTATGATCCTTCCCAGACAGTGTTTCTCTTTACCTTTTCTGGCTGGTTTTCTTTCAGGTTGTCCAATTTTTTTTAATCCAGGACAGTGTACTTACTAGCCAGTAACTAAAAGTTACCCAAATAACAGTTTATATGACACTCCTTTTCCTCAGTATCTGTTTTCACATTGGAAAGCTGAAATGAAGCTACTGTCAATGTGCAGCTATTTTGAAAATCCCCTGAAACTTTTTAAACACCTGTTCTGAATTATCACTTGTGACACAGGCAAACTTATATTTATATAAAAGTAACCAAACCATATTAACAATATCACATTTACAAACATTATATATCACATACATTGCTATATATCCTATAATCGAGGCAACATTACATAAAGTATTCCTTTCCTGACTTCTCAAACTTCATTCCTCATCCAAAACCTTTTTCTCTATGGATTGTTCCCACAATTTCCATTTTTCTAGCTAATTTACTCCTACCTTTTACTAAAAATCCCACCTCCAGTTCTTTTAACTATGTAACAATATTCACAACTTCAAGTATAGCTGGCTTCAGTTTTGATTTCCATTTACTAGTATTTTTTTTTTTTTTGGCAGCCACCAGAATTAAACTCAACAAAGCCTTACTATGTCTCAGAAATTTAGATCCTATATCCCAGCTCAAGAAAATCATTTCTTGAGTCACACTCATTTGCTCACCAGATATTACCAACAGAACATGAAAAACAACACAACAGCACACTGGATCAGGATAAAAAAGCAACAACCACAAATTCCACCGATAGATTTAATAAAAAAACTTGCAATACTCTACCAAACAAAAATACATCCTTTTGAATGTCATGCAGTCTTGTAACCACAGTAGGAATAAATTTCAGCCCCTTATTTAGCACAACTAACTCAACATTATTAAAATTGTAGCTGGACAAGTTAATCACATATTCTTTAGTATTAATGTTATAAAAATCAGACTCATAATCATCATTTACCACGTTTAAATCCCCTCTGTCCAGAATGTTGTCCCCCTGCATTGGAGAACTGGTCACGTGTACGCTTTTGTCCTTGGGCATGTCGAAAGTTTGTGTTCGAGTCGCCACGAAAAGTTTGGCGAAAATTCTCTGTTTGTTCAGCTAGGGGGAGCACAGGATAGTCAGGATCAAAGTTATCTTCTTCAAACGAGGTATATCCGCCTTCCGACGCTGAGGAATAGTGTGACTGATTATCAGGCAAGTTGGGTGAAGACCTAACTTGCTTATGCCCCTTGTTACGTTGCACTCTAGAAAGGAAAGCTCTGTTATTCTCATAGTCACGCACATCACGTATCAGCTTTCCTTTTTTCCTTTCAATTAAAGTGACCTCGTACTCTTTGAGTTTTAAATTAGTCTGTTTTAGAAATTCTTCGAACGTAGATATAGGCACATTACTGGTTAAGTCAATACACATTCTTTTAATTTCTAGACACAGTTCTTTTTGTTTAAGTTGATCACGTTCTATTAAAATGTGCAACCATTCGGTCACACATTTATGAGCAGCATTCACCCATCTCCTATGGAACGCACAATCTGCTTCTGATGTTAAGTCAAACGGAGTTGTGGGGTCCTTGAAAACCCTCAAACCTCTCGGTGTAGTTTCAGTTTCTAGATACTTTTGCAGACCGCAAATATTGTAATATGTAGCAGTCTCTTTCCACATTTTTTTCTCAAGGTCATCAAAAAGTACTTTGTTCTCTGTATTGTGTTGTGTTGTTTTTCATGTCTACTGATCCACAACTCCACTTGCCTCATATATTCAGAGACACCATGGATGGAAGTCAGTTATCTTTGGACAGTTTCTTGACAAATACAGCCGAAAGAGGTGAGCGACAAGCAGCCCAGACAAATGTGACTGATAATACTACAGTGTGGGAGAAATGGGATGAGGACAGGAGAAAGCGGTCCTCTAACCCGTTTTCCTGTGTGGGTAGAAAAATACCTCTAGCTGTTAATACAGAGAACAAAGTACTTTTTGATGACCTTGAGAAAAAAATGTGGAAAGAGACTGCTACATATTACAATATTTGCTGTCTGCAAAAGTATCTAGAAACTGAAACTACACCGAGAGGTTTGAGGGTTTTCAAGGACCCCACAACTCCGTTTGACTTAATATCAGAAGCAGATTGTGCGTTCCATAGGAGATGGGTGAATGCTGCTCATAAATGTGTGACCGAATGGTTGCACATTTTAATAGAACGTGATCAACTTAAACAAAAAGAACTGTGTCTAGAAATTAAAAGAATGTGTATTGACTTAACCAGTAATGTGCCTATATCTACGTTCGAAGAATTTCTAAAACAGACTAATTTAAAACTCAAAGAGTACGAGGTCACTTTAATTGAAAGGAAAAAAGGAAAGCTGATACGTGATGTGCGTGACTATGAGAATAACAGAGCTTTCCTTTCTAGAGCACAACGTAACAAGGGGCATAAGCAAGTTAGGTTTTCACCCAACTTGCCTGATAATCAGTCACACTATTCCTCAGCGTCGGAAGGCGGATATACCTCGTTTGAAGAAGATAACTTTGATCCTGACTATCCTGTGCTTCCCCCAGCTGAACAAACGGAGAATTTTCGCCAAACTTTTCGTGGCGACTCGAACACAAACTTTCGACATGCCCAAGGACAAAAGCGTACGCGTGACCAGTTCTCCAATGCAGGGGGACAACGTTCTGGACAGAGGGGATTTAAACGTGGTAAACGATGACTATGAGTCTGATTTTTATAACATTAATACTAAAGAATATGTGATTAACTTGTCCAGCTACAATTTTAATAATGTTGAGTTAGTTGTGCTAAATAAGGGGCTGAAATTTATTCCTACTGTGGTTACAAGACTGCATGACATTCAAAAGGATGTATTTTTGTTTGGTAGAGTATTGCAAGTTTTTTTATTAAACCTATCGGTGGAATTTGTGGTTGTTGCTTTATTACCAACAGAACACTCTGTAGGGAATTTTTAAAGCCTGCCAACATTTTACATTCCCCAAAAAATAAGTTATGTACTCACCATAATGTTCCATGTTTGCAGTCCATATTCTCACCTTCGTTTTTGCTGGTTGGGTTCAGAACAGAGCATAGGTTCTGACTCAGCCTATTACTTCCACTGGCTCGTGGCTGCACCCTATTCCCATCATACCTAGAGAAGATTACCTAGATCTTGTTTGCAAATTACTAACATATTTTGAAGATTTGATGCTAAAACCCAAAGAAAATAGTTATTAGTTTATCTCTCATTACACAAGAAGGGAATCAGAGAACACAATTCACCAACCTATTGATTTCCTTTCGATCCTCCAGGAGCGAGGTTTGGGGGATGGGGGGTGGGACACATGAATGAAGGTGGGAATATGGACAACAAACATGGAATGTTATGGTGAGTACATAACTTCTTTATGTTATTGTTGTCCTATCTCGCCTTCATTCTTGCTGGTTGGGACAGCAACTCTAGTACCCTCTTTCTTGGGTGGCTCAAGGGGATACATTTTTCAGAGCAGTAGAAAGTACAGTTTTGTACCTACCATAAATGTAGATGTTTGAGTGTATATACTGCTGCAGTCATCACACTTGGGTTATCCGGTCGTCAGGCGGTCCCGCAGTTGGCCGATTCCCAAAGCCTTGGTCTGGTGTCGGCTGTCGTCACTTCTTCCCTGACGTCAGTGCAACAGGGGTATAAAAGAGGCAGCCGACGCCATTTTCTTCAGTTTTTCTTGCCCCAGATGTCAGGTGCCCCCAACTAGGAAGGCAAAACAAAAAGCTATGCAAGAATTCCTTAGAAGATAAAAAATAGTACTAACTATTAGCAAATACACCATATAGACATGCATACAATTGATTGATGAACATGGAGATATAACTAACACCCTTGAATGTAGAGGGGATGGTGGGAGGGTAACCTGGACTGCAGCAGTATATACACTCGAACATCTACATTTATGGTAGGTACAAAACTGTACTATGTTTATCGTGTTATACTGCTGCAGTCATCACACTTGGGTTGAATCCCAAAGCTATGGATGGGTGGCTGGTACTAAACTGGGTTAGGCGAAGCTAGGATGCCCTGCAGCACTGCAGTGGCAAAACCAGCTCTGGATTTTGAGTATAAAGGAAGGTGGTAGTGCTTGGTAAATGTGTGCACTGAACTCCAAGTAGCTGCCTCCAGAATGTCCTTGGTTGGAACCCCCCTGAGAAAGGCTGCTGAGGTTGCTGTAGCCCTGGTAGAATGGGACCTAATATTAACAGGCACTGCTTTCCCATGGTGCAAGTAGCAAAAGCGGATACAATGTGCTATCCATTTGGAGATGGTCTGTTTTGAAATGGCCTTTCCTTGTGAACCTGCAGCATAGGATACAAAGAGTTGGTCAGTTTTTCTGAAGGTCTTTGTCTTATCTAAATAGTAACATAACTGTCTGTGAATGTCCAAAAAGTGACGGAGTCTTTCTCCTTTATTCTGGGGGTTTGGATAAAAGGTGGGTAAATGAATGGTCTGATTTAAAGCCCCACTGGATACTACTTTTGGCAATAAAGGTAGGATTAGTTCATAAAGAGACCCTGTCCTGATGGAAAATGATGAAAGGTTCCACTGCCATAAGTGCCTGTAGTTCTGAGACCCTGCGTGCTGAGGTAATAGCCAGCAACAAAGCTGTTTTCCAAAACAAGTATTGTAGTTTTGCTGAGAATGCTGGTTCGAAAGGAGGCAGTGTTAATTTTTCTAAAACGAAGTTCAGTTCCCAAGCTGGTGTTGGGGGCTTTCTGGGGGGTCTTATATTCTTAGCCCCTCTGAGAACCTGCCGTAGTAAAGGGTGTGAGAACATTGGAGGATCCGTATTGTATTGAGCTGAAATGGCTGAAGCATGGATCTTAATGGATGAGAATGAAAGGCCTTGGTGTAGCATCTCAATTAAGTATTGCAGTATTTGAGGAATGTTAGGTATCCAAGGATTTTGGCCTTTAGTCTGGTTCCATGCACAAAATCTTTTCCATTTGTCTGAGTAAGTTTTTCTGGTGCTGGGCCTTCTGGCCTCCATAATGACATTCTGTACGTCCTTTGAGAGAAGTGTTGATTGAAAATTCAAGGTATTCTCCATGCAGCTAAATTTAAAGTTCTGAACTGGCTGTGAAGTATCAGAGAGTTTGTCTGAGTCAGCAGTAGTGGGAATTGAGGCAAGATCCATGGAGGCTGTGAGTCAAGTTCCTTAGTAATGGGTACCAGTGCTGGCGTGGCCAGTCCGGAGCAATGAGGATCATTTGTGGTCTCTCTGATCTTTCAATAATACCTTGCTCAGTAGAGGTAGTGGTGGGAAGGCATAGACTGCCAATGCTGTCCATCTAAATGATAGGGCGTCCACTTTCCAGGCTAAGGAGTGATAAGTCCTTGTGCAAAATTTCTGTAGTTGGCAATTGTTGGGGGAGGCAAATAGATCTATGTCTGGACATCCCCACCTTTGAGTTATCATTGAAAATACTTGTGGGTGTAGTCTCCACTCGTGAGTATCTGCCATATTTCTGCTTAATTTGTCTGCCAATATGTTTTCCTTTCCTGGCAGCAATTGCACTTGCAGTTGCACTTGGTAAGTCAATGCTGTGTTCCACAAGGTCATTGCCTGTCTGCATAAAGGATAGGAGTGTGTTCCTCCTTGTTGCTTTATGTACCACATCACTGTGGTGTTGTCTGTCCTTATTAGTAGTTGTCCTGGATGCAAGAGGTCCTTGAAAGCTGTCAGTGCATTTTGCACAGCTAGCATCTCCTTTTGGTTGATGTGAAGATGCATTTGTTTTGCAGACCATTTGCCCTGTATGCACTGTCCTGCCATGTGTGCTCCCCAGGCATAGTCTGAAGAATCTGTTGTCATAGTTTGGTTTGCTGGAGGTAAGACGAAAGGAAGACCCTTGTTTATTTGACATGCTTGAGCCCACCATAGGAACTCTTTTTGAAGGCATGGAATGAGAGGTATACTTGATTCGAGGCTGTGCCTGTGTTGAGACCATACACTTTTCAGGTACCATTGTAATTTCCTCATATGCAGCTTTGCATATGGGAGTAGTTGAATGCAGGATGCCATGAACCCCAATGCCTGCAGGATTTTCCTTGCAGTGAGCTGGGTAAAAGTTGCCATCTTTTTGAAGTATTGAATCAATTGTTGTTGTTTGTCTGGCGTGAGAAAAAACATCTGGGCAGTTGTATTTAAGCTGGCACCCAGGAATATTATTTGTTGCGAGGGTATTAGCTTTGACTTCTTTTTGTTTACTGTGGACCCTAGGCAACTGAGCAGCTGTATTACAAATGCCAGATGCTGTAATAGAATGTCCTTGCTGTCCGCTTAGATCAGGCAGTCATCCAGATATGGGTAAATTTGTATTCCTCGTTGTCTGCAATATGCAATTACTGATGCCAGGCATATCGTAAATACTCTGGGCGCAGTAGATAAGCCAAAGGGCAATGCAGAGAATTGATAATGCGTTGTACCTGCCAAGAATCTGAGGTATCTTCTGCAATCTTGTCTGATAGGGACATGCAGGTATGCCTCTTTGAGGTCCAACGTTACCAGCCAAGACTCCTTGCCCATCATGGGAAGAAGATACTGAAGTGTGAGCATTTTGAATTTGGGTACCTCCGGGTATGTGTTTAGAATTGAGAGGTCTAAAATGGGCCTCCAGGCTTTGTCCTTTCTTGGGACTAGAAACAGTCTTGAGTAAAAACCTTGACCTTGCTCCTTTGTAGGTACCTTTTAAATTGCTTTCATATCCATGAGAGCTGATATTTGCACTTGTGCCTCTGCCCATTGGTTTGGAGGCAGATTTGACATGCCTCTCATCCGTGGTAAAGTGCGGAAATGAAATCTGTACCCTCGGGTAATAATATCCAGAACCCATTTGTCCTTTGTTATAATGTGCCAATTTTGTGGAAATAAAGCCAGTTTTCCTCCCAAAGGTGCTGCCAGGGCAATTTTGCTTGGCAGGCGAAGAGGGAAGTCATTGTGTTTGTTTCCTGAAGGGTTGAGATCTTTCATCTCCCCCTCTTTGAGATGTTGTTTGCCATTGTCTAGGCCTGAAAGAACCTTGTGGCTGGGCCTCTGCCCCTAGGGCGTCTGTACCTACCTCTTTGGGGTCTGTCTGATGCAGGAAAGGACCATTTTTTTGATGGCCAGTTCCTGCTGAAACGAGGAGGTTGTACCTGTAAAAAATCTTTAACTATTTGCATAGATTTTGCCTTTTCTTCCATTTTCTTTAAAACTTCCTCTGCTTTGACACCAAATAAAACATCTTTCTGCAATGGAGCATCCAATAACTTTGCTTTGACATGTTCTGGTAAGGCTTGTTCTAAGCCAAGCATGCCTACGTATTACAGACCCTGTGACAGCTGCTCTACATGAGGCTTCCAATGAATCAAAACCACACTGTAAGGTATGCTTTCCCACCTGTTCTGCTGCATGCAGCAAATCCTGTATCTCTTTGAAATCAGGTTGATCTGTCTGAGGGGTCATTTTCTGTTTTAACTGTGTAATCAAGTACTGTTGGTATTTTAGCATGTGGAATTGGCAGTTTAAGGCTCTCATGGTTAAAATGGCAGACGTATACACTTTCTTTCCCCATCTTTCTAATGCTCTGGAATCTCTTTCAGAAGGAAGTGGATTCTTAGCAGTAGAGGCCTTAACCCCTTTGGGACCCTGGGAAATGGTTTCTGGGTCAGCAGTAGGACTTTTATATAGAAACTTATGAGTGTCAGGAACTCGGTAGTATCTGTCTGGTTTAGCTGGTGTTGGAGGTAAAGAATCTGGGTTGACTAGATTCAGAGTAAACATCATCCAAAATGTCTAAAACTGGAGGAATTGCTAGGGGTCTATGCTTTGGAAGAAGAAGAAACTCCCGGAGTCTTTTCTTAGAGTCAGAATAATCTTGGCCTTCCCAGTGGAAGTGTTCCCTCAAGGTGTGTAAAGTTTCCCCAAAAGAGTAGTCTTCGGGGGGGGGGGGACAGAGGGAATGGACTCTTCAGCATCTAAATCTTCATAAGGAGGGAAGGAGTAATCCTGGTCCTCAGAGTTGCCTGAGGAAATGGATGCTTGGTCAGAGGAGGGATAATCTTCCTCCAGTCTAGGCCTTTTGTCAGGGGGGGTTGGGATCCCCTGATAAGGGTAATTAAATCCTCAGCCATCTTAAGCATCTGTTTTTTAGCCATAGGGGCCTGTGGGTGAGTGTGTGGACCCGGCTTCCTAACTTTCAAGGGAGCTTTAGCATAAGACTTAGCAGAGATAGTTGTCTGTTTGAAGACACCTTCAGAAACCGAAGGCCTATCCAAAATTTCCGGATCACCGTCAGGACTGGCGTTTGAGGGGTGAGGTGGAAACAGGTTCCTGAAGCCCAGCTGCATCGGTCTGGGAGGCTGTCAGAATTTCTGAATCAGCGGTAGTCAGGGGCTGCGTAAGCACCTCGCTGAAAACCTGAGAACCGGCGTCAGGCCTGGCTGAGGCCTCAGTAACTGGTCTTGGCCTTGGCTGTTTGTCCTTATCCTTGCGTTTTTTAAAACATTGCTGATGGTTGCTCTGACGGCATGCTATAGTTAAATTTTCTGCCAAAATAATGCTGGGCGAAATCTGCCAGACACTTAATAGTACGTTTGTTGAACTTAGCACAAAACCAACAACCAGAGATGTCGTGGTCTGGGCCTAGGCAAAGAATACAATAACAATGAAAATCCTTATGAGGTATTTGCTTCCCACAAGAAATGCAATTATTAACTTTGTCTGACATCGGTCTGAGGCAAGAAAAGTTTCCCCAATGGGGTACTTAGTTTTAGAGAAGACTTCGGGATGAAATTTGATTCGAAAATCTCAGGAGCTGGCCGACTGGCACTTGCGAACTGCTTCTGCTTTGGGCACCGCGCGGCAAGAAAGACTGAAGAAAATGTCATCGGCTGCCACACTGACATCAGGGAAGAAGCGACGCCAGCCGACGCCAGACCAAGGCTTTGGGATTCGGCCGACTGCGGGACCGCCTGACGACAGGATAACCCAAGTGTGATGACTGCAGCAGTATAACACGATGAACATCCAAAAGAAGCTCTGTTCCAGGAGGCCATGTCTACTTTGCAATGAGAGATAAATGTATGAGGTTTGACCCATGTAACTGCAGCACAAACTGAATCCATAGGTAGTCTAGCCTGAAAAGTGGCTAATGTTGACAAAGCTCTTGTTGAGTGGCCTTGAATTATTCCTGTCCTGGCAGCTGTCTATGCTGAGAATTATATGCATAGGTAATGATGTCAGTAAGCCATTTTGACAAAGTAACTTTCAAAATTGGTGCGCCTCTTTTGATTTCTGAGGAGACAAATAACTGGTCAGATTTTCTAAACTCCTTTATTCTGTGTACATAGAAGCGTAACTGCCTGTGGACATCCAATTGGTGAAGCTTATATTCTGCCTTGTTGCCATAGTTTGGAAAAAAAGACAGGTAGGTCAATGGACTGATTCAAATTGGTCTATGAACACACATCGGGAAGGAATGGAGTGGTTCTAAGAGAGACTCTATCTTTATGAAAGACTAAGTGGGGGGTATATAGACAGAGCTTGAAGTTCTGAAACCCTCTTAGCTGAAGTGATGGCTATTGAAATCCCACCCCTTCAATTATTTAAATTTATTGGCCATCCTACAGTATTTCATAGTACCAAAATACAAAAGTGACCACCCCTTTCAATCCATCTTGCTGTTTTAAAAATAGTAACTCTCCACTAAACCTTAACTTTTTAAACAGGTAAAACTCAAGTTACCTACTTTCACATCTAACTTCTCTAGTGCACACTGTAGAGTGCATTCTTTTCAATCTTACCTTTAAGCATCCCTGTGATTAGCACTTTCTCTAATACCTGCTGGAAATCACTAGGAAGCCTTAAACTCATACAAACACTGAACTCTCCTTGTTAACAAGGAGAAATTAATAGTAGGCACTAAACAGCCTATAATTGCAAAGTACGTTGCTAAGGAAACAGCTACTATACTTTACAAAGAAAAAAAAAAGCCCCAAACCAAGCATGTCCAAGGGTCAGCTTCCGGTGATTTCTCCTGTCCACCTGGTGAATCTGGGCATACTGGGGCAATGCAGCAATTGCCTCATGTACACAGACAACCCTCTCCTCCTACAACCCAACACTACAACCTGTGAGAGATGCACTTACATAGCCAAAATGGAAGCAAAGCTCTTTCCACCCAAGATTGTGATAAACAGTCAAGAGGAGAAGGTTAACACCCACACTACATCTCAAGCAACACATAGCCCTTCTAAACCCGCACCACCAACACCCACATATAGCAACACTAAATCCACATATGCAGAGGACCTTAACTGTAACCTGCCCAAGCAACAAAGACCTCTGATGCTGAAACGCAAACAAACACCAATCACAACCAATGTGTCACATAGTTCACAACACCAGTGTGCCACCCAGCAACAGCCCCTAAGGCAAGACAATGTACCTAACACTTTAGTCATGGGTGACTCTATAGTCCGGCACACTGTTGTCCCTCTCACCAGGTTGAATAAGGAGAAAATTACAGTCAGCTGCCTGTCAGGTGCCAGGATCCGCCACATAACGCATGCACTCAAGTCACTCCACAACAAGTACAAATATGACTCTGTCATTGTCCATGTTGGAGTGAATGACTTGAGACGTACCTCCCTGGACTACATGAAAAGAGACATGGAAGAGCTCTCGGATCATGTGGCCCAGGCAGGTATGACCCTAGCCCTGAGTAGCATCCTGCCTTCGCCCAGAATGATACCACAATATAAGGATAAAATGATTGACTTCAACAATTGGCTAAGCTTATGGTGTCATTCAAAGGGGATCCAGTATCTGTCTGCCTGGGATGACATGATTGACAGACCACGATGCTTTGCCAGAGATGGTCTGCACCTGTCGCCCTGGGATTCAGGTTACTGGCTAAGGCTCTTGCCACCCTATAGTGCCTTTTTAGGCAAACTTCAAAGGACAAAACCACCACCATAACAGGTACAAGCATGCAAAATCTGAAGGTAATGCTACTCAATGCTAGAAGTCTAAACCTCAAAATGCACTCTCTCGAGGCACTCCTAAAAATGGAGAACATTGATATCTGTGCAGTAACTGAGACCTGGTTCAAGGCTCCAGAGAGCACCCCTGCAATACCAGGCTACAACTCTTACCACACTTTTCGGCCACCAAACCAGGACCGAAACACTAAAGGTGGAGGAGTGTCAATATTCACCAAGGATATTCACACCACCAGGCTAGTTGGCCAACACAATGTGTCTAAATTCTCCAAGTGAAACTAACACTAGGTAAGACTGCAATCCAAATTGTAGCTTGCTACAGATCCCCCACCATACCCCAAGATTCTCACTACACCTTTCTAAACATACTGGAAAATATTAAGATAGAACCAAACACCCTAATACTGGGTGATTTTAACTACCCTGCCATTAACTGGGAAAACTACTCATGTCCCAACACCTTTAAGCTTAACGGTTCTTGGAATTCATAAATTCCAATGCCCTGGATCAACTAATCCATAGTCCCACCAGGGGCTCCAATATCCTAGACCTGGTCATTACCAACATGGGAAATCAATGCTCCATACCTATGGTCACCCCCTCGTTAGTCAGGTCTGACCATAAGCTAATCACCCTTAACATCCACATCCCACCCCCACCCCCAGTAAAGAAACCACAATAAAAAACTTCTCCAAAGCCAACTTCATGCTACTCGAGTCAGAAGTGACAAACTTCATAACACCCATGCAGACGGGAACTGAAAGTTCAACTGCTGAATCCTACACTAAGGCACTGTACGAGCACATCCACTCATGCATGAATCGTGCCATCCCAAATAGAACCAAAATGCTCTCATCCAAAAAGGAAGCCAATCTGGTGGTCCCCTGCCATAAACAAACTTTACAACAAAAGGAAGAAACTTTTGCAGAAAAGAGGAAAATCCCAGGATGCAAAAAACTTCCTTACTAGCCTCAGTAAGAAACTGAGATGCCTCATAAAATCCTCCAAAGCTAGTTACGAAAATAAAATTGCCAAAGATTCCAAAGACAACCACAAAGCATTCTATAACTATGTCAAGAATCTAAATGGCAATGCTCAGATCTGCTCTGAGCTAAAACAGAATGGCATTAAATATACTGATCCAAAGGATATTGCCAATATCCTGGCAGATCGATTCAGTGCCAACTTCACCCCCTCTCACCCCTAAATGGCCCATCTCAATACCGGAAGATTGCCAAATTCCAGTAATAACGGCCACACAGGTACAAAACACACTCTCTAAAGCCAAGAATACAGCATCCATGGGACCAGATGACATCCCAGGCTGTGTACTACATGAACTACAATATGAACTGGCACCTCACCTAAGTGTCATGTTTAATCATAGCCTCACCTCAGGTTTCGTGCCCACTGAGTGGCGCAGAGCTACAGTTATCCCAATCCACAAGAGGATCCACCTTGGATCCCGGAAACTACCGTCCCATCAGTCTGACAAGCCTTATCTGCAAGGCCATGGAGCGTATTATCATGGAACTTATAAACAAAGACATTGGCAACCTTCAAACACTGGACCTCACCCAGTTTGGGTTTGTGAAGGGCCGATCTTGTCTCCTGAACCTGATTGACTTCTTTGAATCAGTCTCCAGAGACATGGACAAGGGTAAGGTGGTCCACACAGCCTATCTAGACCTTGCCAAGGCCTTTGACACCATCCCCCACTCTGGAATCACAGATAAACTTACTAAGTTGGGCATTAATCCCTATGTCACCCAATGGGTTGCTAAACGGCTTACAGATAGAACCCACACTGTAAAAGTAGCCTACTCCAAATCCAGCTCCAGACAAGTGACAAGTGGAGTACCTCAGGGTTCAGTCCTGGGGCCGCTCTTGTTTGGCATCTACTTCTCTGAAGTACAGGTCAACACTAAGGGACTCTGGCTAACAAAGTTTGCAGATGACTGCAAACTGGGAGCCATTATTGAATCCCCAAATGATGTGGATACTCTACAAAAGGGCCTTACAGAAACAGATGCTTGGTGCCAGAGCCATGGGCTCAAGCTCAATGCCAAGAAATGTATTGTTATCCCCTTTGGGGAAAAAACATGTATCCATGAATTACCATATAGGTGGCAGTACACTAAACACAGAAAGTGTGATAAGAGACTTGTGGACAGTGGTCTCACCTTCGATAACCACATCGCCACAACAGTCAGGAAATCCTTCTATGTGGCACACCTCATCACGAAGGGCTTTTCATCCAGAAAGAAGGAGGTCATTGTCCCACTGTACTCATCCCTCATTAGACCCATTATAGAATACAATGCCCCATTTGGTATGTACCTCTCAAGACATCTGCAACAACTGGAAAGGCCTCAGAAATACCTCACTAAAAGAATCACAGGCCAAAAGCAGATGCCCTACGCTGACCGCCTTAAAAACTCCAGCTATACTCTGTCGCATATCGTCTACTCAGAGGCAATCTCTGCTTAACATACAAGGCCATGTCAAACCCAGAGCTGTTGGACATGCTACACTTCAAGAAATCCCAATCCCTCACAGCTACACGCTCCAGGGATCTAAACCTTGTCATCACAATAAACAAAACATGCTGGAGGGATAGATTCCGGACCCAGAGACTCCCCAGACTCTGGAATAGATTGCCCATACATGTCAAGCAGAGTGCCTCTTTGGACCTCTTCAAGAGGAACCTTGACAATTGGATGGGAGAAAGGAAATTCACCCCAGGGATCACGTCAATCACCCTGCTAGACAGGGGTCCAGGAAAGTAAATAATGTGGGAAGAAATAGCCAGGGAATTGTTATGGCTAGGCTTGTATAGGCCCTAGGGCTGATAGCCTAGTACCAACCTATGATCCTATGAACCTATGAACCTATGAAAGGCTGTTTTCCATATTAGAAATTTTAGCTGGCAAGACAAAGCTGTTTTTTATGGTGGGAGAATCAGGGTAGTCAGTACCAAGTTTAGGTCTCAAGGAGGTGGTGGTTCTCTTATTGGAGGCCTTAGCAAAAAGGTACCTCTCAGGAAGGCTTTCTACAACTTATGAGACATTATTTTAGATCCCATATCTCCCAAGTGGTAGTTAGATATAGCAGCCAATTGCACTCGTATGATAGCTGCTGCTGCACCTTCAAAGTTCTGCCAAGAAATATAAAATTGTAGTTACAGGGGCAGTGAAAGGGTCTATGTGATTCCTAGAAGCCAAACAAGAAAATCTTTTCCATTTGTTAACATAAAACTTTCTAGCCTTCATTTTTTGAGACAAGACTATGATGTGTCTCACTGCAGGAGAAATGTCTGGAAGCCTCACTAAAATTTTAGTGGAACAGCCAAGCTGTCAATCTGAGGGTTTGGACAGAGGGATGGAGCGTTTCTGACTGAAGATCTGGAACCAGGTCCAGAATTCATGGCTCCTCTTGGAGAAGGGACCATAGGAAGGGGAACCAGATTTGGCAAGGCCAGTATGGAGAAATGAGTATTAACCTGCAACTCAATGATTTGGCTTTCTGTAGAACCTTGGGGAATTAGTGGAAAGGGGGGAAAGGCATAAAGAATTCCCGGGGCTAATCGTGAACAAGTGCATCCCTTGGTGACTATTAGGGCAAGGTAGCATCTGCATTTAGTGTTCATGGACATGGCAAAGAGATTGCAGCAAGGCTGGCCCCATTTGCAAAAAATCTGGTTCGCACTTTTCTGTTTCAGGGACCACTCATGAGGCATTAGGATTGCTCTGCTCAATTTGTCCTCTATCACGTTGGATTTCCCCGGAATATGTGCTGTAATCAGAAAATGTTGAGAAGAGACTGACCACTGCCAAACTCTTTGAGCCTCTTGACAAAGGGCTCTGCCTTGTTTGTTGATATACCACACTACCTACATTTTGCCCATCTGTATTGCAATTGTACCTGTTGGAAGAGAGTTCTGGATTGCCTGCAATGCTAAACGCACCACTCTCATCTATAGGACACTGAAGTACAAGTTGTACTCATGCTCTTGCCATGTTCCTTGGACGGTCTTTCCCAGATAATTCCCCTCCACCCTATCTGGGAAGTGTCACTGTAGCTACTGGTTGTGGAAGAGTGAACAGTCTGCCCAGTACTACCTGGTTGGACTGAAGCCAACAGTGTAGGTCCTTCTTGCTGGAGTCTGTAATGATGATCTTGTGGGACATGGGTAACTCCTGCATGGACCACTGAGCGAAAAGTAACCACTGGAGGACTCTCATGTGTAAATGTGCCAGAGGTACAAGTGTTATGGCTGCTGCCATGGTGCCTAAAACCTTTAAAATGAACGGTGCCTGAACGTTCCTTCTAAAAAGCAAAATGGACACTTGATGATGCAGCATCTGTACTCTGTCATGAGGCAGTTTTGCTATCATGTTTTCTGTGTTTAAGTCTGCTCCTATGAATGTAATATGCTGTGACGGCAACAAGGCAGATTTTAAAAAATTTATGGTAATGCCCAATTCAGAGCATAACTGGATGGTGATGTCTCTTGCTTTGGTTAGTAGATGCTTGGTGGTGGCGGTGAGCAGCCAGTTGTCTAAGTACGGAAACACCCGGAATCCTAGATGCCTCAGGTGAGCCGTGACTACTGCCATGCATTTGGTGAACACTCTGGGGGCTGTAGTGAGACCAAAGGGCAGAGCATGAAATTGGTAATGACTGGCTCCTGACCAAAAGCGTCATTGTCTCCTGGATCGCCTGTCCATTTTTATATGGCAGTATGCATCCTGAAGATCTACTGAGCACATTGAGTTGTCTTTCCCCAGAAAAGGGAGTATAGACTGCAATGTCACCATCCAGAACTTTGATTTTTTTATGAACTTGTTCAGCCTGCTGAGATCCAAGATGGGTCTCCAGTCCCCCATTTTCTTTGGAACAAAAAAGAACCTTGAGTAAATCCCGGATCCGATTTGGTCTGTGGGGACTTCTTGGATTACTCTTTTTCTTAGCAACCTTTGTATTTCTAGGGTAGACTGATACCTTTGACAGGGTGGAATGTCTGGGACTGATCTTGTTTGTGGAGGTAGGGTGGAGAAGGGTATAGGTTCATAGATTAGTACTAGGCTAACTGTCCTTGCAAGCAATTTTAAGCCTAGCCAATTATCCCTTGTGAGACTCAAACCCTGCACCTTGTACACCTTAACCATTAGGCCACCCTCATACCCCCTGGATATTATTGATTGTACCCATTTGTCTTCACTGATGTTTAGCCAGGCTTTTGGTTTAGTGGTAGTCTGCTCCTGACTGCTCCCAAAGGTGGACAGCCAGGCCTCCTTTCAGGACTGCTGGAAGGGTCTGCCAGAGAAAGTATCTCCGTCACCCAGATTCTGCAGACCCCCTTTGCCGCGAGGTCGGCATCTCCCATTGTTATTCCCCCCTCTGCTCCTGGGGGGAAATCACGTGAATCTGGTGAAGCTCTTTAGGATTTCCAGAAGCACATTTTTCCCCCTTTCTGGCCTTTGGGGTAAGGCCTCATAGGGAGGGAAAAACATACTCCCATGGCAGACAGAGTTTTGCCTTCCTGTTTGCACCTGGTCAGAGTCTCTCTAACTTTTGGCCCGAACAAGGATGAGGCATCAAAAGGGGCATCAATGAAGGAAGACTTGAAGGGCTCAGCAAACTTGCAAAGGCACATCCAAGAATGCCTTTTCAGAGCTATTCCTGTACCTGCTGCCCTACTCTCTGCATTGGCTGCACATGAGAAAAGACGCATGGAGGAGCTGACTATAGAATTTAAGGTTGCAAGCTGGGAGGACACCTCGTATGATGCCCCCGCAGCTGTAGGATCTTGAAGAGCATCTCCTAGCTCTTTCAGAAGATCCCTCTGGAGGCTGGTAAAATGGGTTAAGTAGTTCAGTGACCTGAGTGTAAAGGCTACTGATGAGAACATACGCTTTCCATATCTGTCCATCATACGAGATTCTCTATTCGGTGGATGGACAGATGAAGAAGTCTCAGCTAACTCCTTTTTGGTGGCCGCCACCACCACCACCATATTATCTACCGGGACACCTTTGGTCAAGAATTCCTTGTCAGATGGGGCAGTTGTAAATTTGTTGGGCCTCCTTGGAACAGGTTCTACAGATTCTGGAGAGCCCCATGCCTTTCGACTAACTACACCCAGAAGCTGGCTGAAAGGCGGAGACACCCAAGAGGTGGAAGGTCGAGACCCAAATGCCTCCAGGTATACAGACTCATCCTCAGAATGGGTAAGAACCTTCCAGCCTTCTCTCTGCTTTAGGATCTCAGTCAAGGATGTCCAAAAAAAGGAGATATCCTCAGACAGTGACCGTGGTGACCCTTCTGAATCATCCAAGTCTGTGTCTGAAGAGACAGACTCGGGAGTCTATACATTTCCTCTTACATACTTTCTCCTGAGGGACCTCCTCAGGTGGGAAATTCTGGGGAGGTTTCTAAAAAAATGGTCTCACCCAATGGGGTGTCCTGTGACATAGGGTCTCTATGCCTGGGAGGAGGGGTGGTACGGATGCAGACTCCAGTTCCTTTTGAAGAGGAGTGTTTGGATCCAAGAGTGAAGCCACCTGAGGTAACAGGACTCTCCTCATGACCTCAAAAGCACCCTGACTCTGCTCTAAGGGAGCCCCCGGCTCTGAAAAGCCAGGGGACTGCCTCTGAACCAAAACCGCAGGCTCTGAGGCCAATGTAGGCACTGAGCTAACCCGCGCTGAGGCCCCGAGAGGTAGACTCAGATCCAACAATTGACTGGTCTGACTCTCCATCCTGGACTCAAAGGGGAAGCATCAACCCCTAGACCCCTCGATGTACAACGGCACTGCTGAGGTCGGAGCAGAAGTTGGAGCCGAAGATCCTGGAGCAGGTCTTGGCTCCAACTGTTCCACTACTATTGATTCAAAACAGTCTGGCTCCGAAGCAACCAGTTGGGTTATAGAAGGAACTGGTTCAGGGGTGATAATAACTGTTGGAGCCGGCTCAACAGTGCGAGGGTTCGAGAGAATTTTGTCCAGCGCCGGCATCCAAAGGAGCTTCCTTACCACCCACTCCATGTCATCATCAGATAAACACCTGGAAGATCAGGAGGAGTGAACTGAAGATTTGGCTAATGTTGATTGAGGGGTAGGTGAATGTAGCACCAAGACTGGCTCCAATACAGGGGACTGGCTCCAGCTATGGATCTCTATCAGTTCCGAAGTCACACGTGGAACCGATGAACTAGATATCTCGGGCCCGAAAGCCTTTGGGTCCAATGTCGATTCCTTAGGCTGCTTTCTCAATGGCTCTGAAGCTGGAGCCGAGGAAGATGTTCATTTGGAGGATTTGTCCGATTTAGGAGAACTCTGTTTCCCTTCAACTGCCTCGGAAAAGGGAACTTTAAGTAACCCCCTGATGATTAATTTGTTTTTACTTTCTAGCAAAACCCTAGAACTAAAACCATGACATATCAAGCACGATTCCTGAAGATGGACAGCACCAAAGCAGTAAACACAACTGGTGTGTCCATCTGTCGGGGACATTTTTTGACTACAATTATCACACTTCTTAAAGCCCAAAGACTTAGCCTCTTTATTATCCTTAGACATAATGAAAACAAAATATTTACTACTACTACTTTTACTTTTTATCAATAACAAACACTAAGCAACAACAAACCCTAACTACAAGGGAACAAGGGACTAGAGGAGAGGACTCTAACTTAAACGATGGTCTCTTCTGGTAAGAGAAAAAGTCTCTAAGTAAAACAACACACAAGGGAATGGTTAAGCCCTCCAACTAAAACGGGCTGAGTAAATGGTTCTCTAACTTAAACAAACTCTTTATTAAAAGGCAACCAAGACAAAAAACTGACTAAAGACACAAACAATTGAACACAGGATAGGGTGAAAAACAGGGCTTAGCAGGAAAGAAATCCGTAAGCATAAAAAAAAGCACAAAGGTGAAGCAACTTTCACAATAAAATACACCCACATAAAATTTACACTAATGTTCCCAAAAATCAATATCAAATATGGAATGTAAGAATAGGAATTAGACAAAAATCTTTCTACTTAGCCTGGAGCCTAGTAGGAAGCACCCAATCAAGTTTAGCAGCAAACGAGATCTGGGTAATCTTCCCTAGGCATGATGGGATAGGGTGTAGCCTCGAACTGGTGGAAGCTCTTGAGCTTTAGTAATAGGCCGAGTCAGAACCGATGCTCGGTTCGAACCCAACCAGCAAGAATGAAGGCGAGATAAAACAACATAACATCATATGTTCACAGTTACCTCTTTCTTCCCCATCACACCTCATTTGCCATGTACCTGAGGAAAAAAAAATGGGGAGTCTGCTTAGGGTCTAAAAGTACCTATGCAAACACTTCCTGGCAAAAATCCTAAATCTTCTAGACTTTGTTACATATTTGGGCGCCATACATATGTCCTCCAATTGTATCTTTGTGAACTGCATATCTAATCTCTCTTCCCAATCTCTTCTAACTGATTCCTATAGCTATTGTGCAATATTTTATATGGTGCACTAAATATCCATTTTTAACAGCAGCTTCTATTCTAGATTCAATTAAAAACTCAAACAGTGCAGGTCTTTCATTTAGGATTTCCCTATCCCTATCTGTTTGTCTATACTCTGATATCAATCTCTAATAGGGAAGGCAATACATAACTACAAATGTCTTATTGTCCTCTTCCCATTCTATTACCTTTCTTTTTCTATATATTTGTTCCCAATACCTTAGTTTGTTTGCCAGCTTCCTCTAGTAAACTCCAGCACCCTCTTGTCTATTGTCTGTACCCCTAAGTCCAGTCACACTGTCAGCAGAATCTCCTTTCTCCATTCCTATGCTGGCTTAGTTCTTTGTATACTTTCTGCAGCTTTATGAATATATTTTGTATGACTGTTATTCTCCTCATGGATCTGTTTCCAAAATCCCATTCTTTCCTTATTTCTTGCATTATCCCCTGCTTCATCATCCCTTTCAACTCTGAATTACAGCTTTCTGCTTCTGTTATGTATAGACAGCCTTAAATGTGAAGCTCTAAAATATCCTTTCATGTCAGGTAACCCTAAACCTCTTTATTATGTTGTGAAGATCATCTTATCCTACTTGACTCTTGCCCTTTTCCAAAGCCAAATAAAATCCTTCAACGCTTTATAAATTACTGCCCACAATTCCTCCTCTTGTTGGTACAAATATGCCTGATGTGTTCTGCATCAAAAAATGAATTTGATCCTCTAGGAAAAAATATTCCGAAGACATTTGATATGCCAGCTTGAATCTCACACCTGCCTCTCAACGCTCCCCAATTACCAGAATAGATTTGCATCTCTTCTGCCTGATGTACAGTGAATAATCATTTTCCACAAACACTTTACTGTCTCCCTCTTTTAATACATTGCCCATTTTGCCACAGTTTTGTCAGGATCAACTCTTTTTACAGACAGGTTTGCAGCTTTACTAATAAAGATCCTGACTGCTTTCTCAGGGCCATATTTGGGGTACACACACACTGTGTCCCCTTTCAATTAAGAGTTTCTGGTCTGGGATACCAGTCCAGTTGCTTATTTGCACCTTCATAAAATTAATAGTGTTTGTTCTAAGCTGCTCTGGTACACCAGAAAATTTCAACATTTTCTGTACATGCTCTATCCTCTAATTCTATTTATTTTTTAAGATCTCTTCTTGAACAGTCTCATACTCAGCCAGCCTTTTCATTTTGTGCATGCCCTTGCTAAAGTATTCAATACTATTCCACATAAGGGAACAATTGACAAATTAATAGCATTAAATATCAACCAATAAGTAATCCAATGGGTAAAACACTGAATAAGCACCAGAACCAGTTGAAACCCAACTTTGGAAATGGTTTACAGATAATGAAATATACTCATAAGTTCAAACTTGGTAAAATAATTACTTCAGTAAAAGAAGCGGAAGTTCTCCAATATAACCTACAATAAATACACATTAGGTAGAGTAGTAATGACCTCACCTTTAATGTCAGTAAATATAGCATCATATGACTTGGCAGAAAGGATACAAGATAATTATGAAACAAACGGTCAAATTACAAAAAAGACTGATACCATCATTGAAGGCCTAGTGGCAATAGTAGACACTAAATTAAACTCTGCCACTACATATTTATCAAAGTCAGAAAAGCATATTCCACAAACAAGGAAATCAACTCACTTCTCTAACCCATTACTAAATAATGCTGCATTATGTAATCTTCAAAGAAGGCGCCTGAAATGACTTGAACATATTCAATGATTCCTTGCCAGAACTCTGTGGAGAGTCAACACTTCCTCTCTGTGTCTGCTTTGGCTTTTGAGTGTGATCTGGTTTTCTCTTACATCCCAAAGATGTGGTTTAGGTGAACTGAATTTCCTCTGAACTGCCCATAGCTGTGCATACCAGGTATAAATGAATGATGACATAAATGCTGGTGTACTGCCCTTGGTAGGTTCCACTGCTCTATGACCAGCGAGTGCTGAGAATGGCTTGGTTCCAAATTCCAGCTCCAACCCCTACCCCCCAACCCTAAAATGGATTAAGAAAGTAATCAGACAATAAAGAATTTATAAAAGCTTCAGGAACTGTCATTATAGTTTATAGCTTACAGGTTATTTAAATGTGACTGATGACTGGTCAAGTAAGGCATGATTATTTAAATGCAACCTCTGCCTGGTCTATATGGCAAGTTTACTTAGATGTGACCACTGTCTGGTCTGGAAAGCAATGTCTGATCCTATTCTGTCTGAAAGTTTGTAGCTGGAATACATTACTGGTGTAGCTAACACCAAACTGGGAAATCCAATGCATTAAATATAAATACCAGTTAAAACATGACAGCTGCATTACATAATGATGCCAAGACAATGGAATAAACCCTATGTTGAGAAGTCAGTCATTATGTTCCTTCAAAAATAATTTTGATATTTACCCAGGAAGTAGAAAACATCAACAATTTTAACGTGGATATAACACTCAATCTTCCTGAAGGCCAGCCTGTAGTAAGATTGAAAATCAAACCATATTCTGTATTGTTAAACTGCCTGTCATTAACTGTTTTAGTAATAATCTTTTACTGACAATTTACATTTGAAAACAAAGCAAAGCATTTCCATACATTCTTTACCTATTAACCTTTGGTGAAATTGAAAGCAGTGACACATTAAAGTTTGTTAAGGCTATAAAGTCAAATACAGCTTTCCCTTCCTTCCTCTCCATTACTCAAAGACCTAAAAGTGACAATGTGAGGTAGCAGATGGTGTGGCAGATATCAGATGGAAATGATTAAACATATTTCAGAAACAACTCAAACCTTGTACAAATACAAACACAACATACAGACTGAAAAAGAAGATATTCTTTAAATTATGCTTTCTCTATACATAACCTTGTGGTTGAATCAAATGGAATACAAAGCATTTTGTTATGAGAAAACAAAACGACACTTCAGTGGAGCTGTCCTTTAACTCATTCACACCTATAGCACCTTTTTGTATACTTTCATTTAACATCCTTAGCTCCTTATGAGAAAGGTACGTCTTGGGGCTGGCTTCATGTGAAAGGACAAGGTTCAAGAAACAAAAATGACACAAAGGACGTTAATCCAAGATGTACTGCTGTGGAGATATCAACCACTATATGTTGTTTGTTATGGATATTTTCATATTTAAATGAATATTTTCACAGCTGAGTGAACTTGTCATATTTCTCTAAATATTTCAGTAAACAATCATTCAGAAAAAAGAATTTCTTGTCACCGAGTTTAACTTAAAGTCTGAATGAACAAAAGTGTTGTCTATACTTCTAAATCTAAATTGAACACTTCTCATTTGATCAAAATCGCTTGTGAAAATGTGAAGAACAATACAATGCAGGATTATTTATTTTTTGCACTGCAATATATTACATCATTGATGTAAAGACGGTGAAGGCACTGGATATTACTGTAAGGAAGACTTGCTGAACAATACTGCTGTTTGCACTTTGCACCTTCTTTAACAGCATTTACTGTTCACATATTTATATCTGTTTGCCTTATGGTTTTGAGTTTGTCAGTTGTTTGAAAACCTTTCCAGTATTAATGTCAGGAAGCAAATTCTCTGAAAGTCACATTCAGCTCTGGTAAATTAAATGCAGCTTGCAACGAGCTATTTTTACAGCTTTGGCACACTGTGAAAGTTACTTTAGCAGAATGATTCCATGTTTTCTGACTTGAGTTTTCAGAAAATGCTCAGGAATCCAATGATGTATAAAAGCTTACAGAGAGAAGACATTCCAGAGCTATCAGGTGTGAATGAGTTACACTAAATTATGATTTGCAACTTCTGCTCTGTGGAACAGCTGCTACACAAAAAAGTACATTTGGATACTACACATACAGTACACACACATCCAGTAATGCCTCTTCCTGTTAAGAAGGAAAGACTCACAGATTTGATAAAAATACAATACATGATTCCATACAACGAAGTACTTATAGTGTACCCGTGAACAGGGCACCTGAACTTAAAAATAAAAAGACAAATCATAACGTCCTACCTTTGAGTTGAGATAAGAAGTAATGGGTACAGCAAAAGTAAAGGGCACACTATAATACAAGGCATGTGGGAAAATCCAGCTGCACAATACAAAGGACTGATGACACATCTGTCAGGACCACTTGGTGCTACAAACTTTTCCAGACTGCCAACCCCTGCCCGTCCCTTCCATAATACACTGACAGTCTCAAAGAATTTAGCTGTGGACCAAGAAAAAAGAAATGAGGAAAAACATGCAGGCAGACAGAGAGGGATTCTCCTTGCAACTAGACCTCTTCTCTCACATCTGACATTGTAAACATCAAAGAGCTTTGGCTGCAAGAATACACAGGACAGAGCCACCGGCTTTAATGATCTCAGTTGGCTGTCTTATGGAACATTTTCCTTGACACAGACCAGGTCGTATCCAGTTTGTAATGATTTGCAAATGTGTTAAGGAAAAAATAAACAGCAGTCACAGACTTGTCATGCAAGATGGGAGCGAGCATAGGGAGAACTCTGGCCGAATATACTTTAGGACAACCCTGCAGAGATTTGCCCAAAGTTTATAACAGAAGATAAACACAATTAATGATCATTCTACATAAAGATCTGTTTCACTATATGCAGTACCAGAGCTTGCTATGCAAATCTACACAATGCAAGAGAAAAGAAAAGAAAGAAGAGAGACAGAACAGTTTAAGTTTGTTTCTGTGGCAAACATGGGTATAAAAAAAGAGAGTAGTGCTCAAGGAAACTTTGTTTTATGAACTACTCAACAAAGAGCAGACCGAGCCTGAAGCTCTGAGAATCACCTGGCAAAAATTAATGCTACTAGGAATTAGGTCTTCTATGACAAAAATGTTATATCTGCCTACGCTGTAGTTTCAAATGGACAGGTGAGTTTCTCTCACATGAAACGGATAACTCAAGGTGGCAGAGGGTTCCTAACCAACGGGCACAGAAGAAAAGTATCCCACAGAAAGACCTTATAGATTCCTGAGGGCTGCTAACACTTGAAAATCTTTACCTACATGGAAGTTTGAAGCTGCTGCCAAATGGACTTTGACAGCAAAATAACAGACTTGTTGCATCAAACAGCTTAAAAGGCACTGAAGGATAAAAGATATAGAGGAATGAAATTGGTCTCGCATTGGTTGCTGATGCTGATATCAAAAGCCATTCCATATGCCTGTGTGTGTTTTTTATGTAGTAGGATTCTGGAAAGCTGTTATTCGGGGGCAACACTTGCTGAAAATATACCAGATCTGTCAAATGATGGAACTGGAAAAGCCAGGATGTTACCTTGAGGAAATAAAGATCTAGGTAAAACATGGAGTGAGAGATTACTCTCTCTCTCTCATCTTCAGTACACTTATATGCAGCTTCATCTTCACCCTGTGTCATATATGGCTACTAAAAAGTATCCCATTAATCCAAGCAGCAGGTACCTATGGTATGAGTTTGAGAGAGGGTTCTATAGAAGTTTAGTTAATCAAAATTTCTAAGGGATTCATTCACCACTGTAAGTGTTCTCTGTAAGATCTGAAACTTACACTGGGGCATTAAAAATGTTCAATTTCTGAGACCACTAAACTTTAACAGTCCACTGGAGTACTCTCAAATGAAATGTTGCAGGCTGTACCAAACTGGCAATGAAAGACAAGTCATCAAGCCCAGAAAAAAAGTTTTGTAAGAAATAAGTGCTGCTAATGAAAGACATGGACCGTGAAGATAATATGCCTGAAACTCTCTTAAGGAGTAAAAATGCTCAAAACATTTTCATACTGATGGAACAGTATATAAAACTCATCAGATAAGTTGGCATTAGATTAGACTATGTAACCTATGCAGTGATTCCTAGGGACTAGAAGGTTTGAAGCAGAGACTGTGTGCAAGACAAACATCTATGCTGTCAACTTATTAGATGACAGTCACCTAGATAAGAAAAATGCTGTTCTTTATTTCCACAGATCCAACTTTCATATTTGTTGAATACCACTGGGGCTAATGTAAGGATGAATGGCTGGTTACTAAAACAATAATGTCAGCACCTTTTCAGAGGTTAGGATTCATTTTTAACTGCTTCCTGATCATGAAGTGCAAGAAAGTACCTTGACATTTTAAACAGTACATCCAGGGTTTTCTGGAAAATAGAGTAGATTGAAGGGAGGCTGCATTAAAAGACTAAACGCCTTAGCTGGTAACCCTATCTTGTTTATGCATTTACATATTTTGAGAAAATATATTTTTTTTCTTTTTAGGTGAGGGTCATGTTCAGGAAAGGAACAGAACTTACATGATAGGGTTTGGATTGTTCCTTCCTTATCCACACATTGCTTGTCAGGACAAACCAAGCCAAGACACAGAGTGAATATATACCTCTGATCACCTCCATTCTAGCTTGATGGGACAGGACACCGGGACAGCTACTGACTATCCTGGACTGTTCTGTAGCTGCCATGCAACTGCTGAGGACTCCATCCTTTGAAACAACATTTTTGCTGGAAACTGGCACTGAAGGGCTACTGGTTTCTCAAAACATTCTGTTTCCAACTATGGGTTCCAGTGGCGCTAAGGCCTTCCCTAGCTTCTTCAAATTCAAGGAAGTGAGAACTCTGTGGAGTGTGAAGTCTCACACACACTGCTGCAAACAGGACCAACCTTACTCACTGATAGATTTTAGGCAGCTATCTATTTTAGGGCCAAATAGTAGGGCCCTTTAAAAGAGTAATCCATAAAGGATGCTTTCCGATCCTCAGAGAATGGGGTAAGGTGGATGTTAGGAGTGCTGATGTATGACAATCCTTCCAATGTAGCAGTCCCAAATGTTGCACCACAGGACAAAAGGGACCATCAGGATGTCCATAGTAGGGGCTGTGAAAATCAGGAGTCTTAGCCTCTCTCCTTGAACTCCTTCCACAGATTGGTGGAATTTGTTCCATAAGTCATGCTGAAAGAAAATAATCTGTCTTATGCAATTTGTCACCACTACAGAGTGGAATACACTCTCATTTAACTTTCCCAACCTATACAGAGCTCACTGCTCAATTTGGAGGGAGAATGGTTGAATAAAGAGGTGTAGAGTTCTTCTTTAGAGCCACCTGTAAAACACCATTGACACCTTGGGTATCTCTATCAACAATAACAACTAGAATCTGGGGAGAATGGGGAACATAATACCTTGTGCTCTTTTCCTTAGGAGGTATGGAAGGTTACTAGGGTGTTCCTATACCTAATAGGCAATATTGTGAAAGATGTCTACACCATGTGGCACCACCCAGGAGTCCTGCTCTGGCAGTCTGTTGATCTTTGAAGCCTTCCTTGCCAGGATGGGATGGCATTACTGTACCATCCCGCTCTTTTCTGCATCAACTTCAAACTCTATAAGGGAATCTGAGGATGGTGCCCATTTGTCTTACTTTAGATCTTCAAATATAACTGTTTGCAACATTAATGCTGAATGTGCTTAGTTTTTCTGCAGGCATTTTGCCAGATTCTTTGTTACCAGGAAGCTAGATAAGGAAGACCTTTTGGAAGGAAATAGCTGTTTTACTTAAACACCAGCAGACGGAGGGAAGACCACTGAATTAGAAAGGTAAAACTACACAGGAGATTGCCATTTAATACAATCCTTTGCCACCCAGACACTTGCCAGGAAAAAAATGATGGTGGGAGGGACCGAACAAGATCAAGTGAAACACTGGCCCTGGTTGCAAAAGGTTCCAATCTATAAAACAATACAGGAATGGGGCTATACCTTGAACTGTGTGCAAAGGACAAGGTTGAGTGAATACAACCAAGTTCAATAAAGCAGCCACTTGGAAGGCCAACATCTGCCTCAGAGACATCAGAGAAGCGTGCTGAATCGGAACATGTGATGGCAGTTGTGTTTATGTCAGTAGCAAACCACTGTTAAGTGCTATGACACCAATTTAAGAAGACGAACTGACCTCTGTCTAGCCAAAGTCAGGGAAGTAGATGCCTATATTGGGATGTCAGTTCAGCTACTCAATGTCCATGACAAACTGATGCCACCACCTTTAGACAGAGAATACCAATTGGTCATAATTCACCTACTGAGAGAATACAAGCATATGCCTAATTATGAGTGTGCAGGGCAGGAAGTGGTAATGTCCCCATAGAAGGAGAAGCTAATGAAAAAAACTCTCTCTAGTCTGTGAGAAGAAGCCTACAGAAATGAAATGGTGGCTTTAACACTATCAAAGCTGAAGACAGCTTAGGTCTACAACCCACATTTCATGTATTACTATTAACTGTTTCCATCAATTTTTATTATTATTCAAATATCAAATTATTTAGCAAAAGATAAGACCTATATATTGGTTTTCTGTGTTTTTGTCTTTGGGGTACTTAAATTGGCAGAACATGATATGGAAGGCTGCTGTCACACACTGAAGTTAGACCAATCAGTAGCACTGTTTTCCAAGTTAAGAACTTCAGATCAGTCTGGTGAGCTGGTTCAAACTGAGCCCCCTGTTGTCTAGGTGGGAAAGTATGCAAAACACTTTTCAAAAACATCTTGACTTGGGAATACATCAAAAGCGGATGAGACTCATGGGCAGATATGCTGAATGGCTGATTAATGAATCTTGACAGAGTAAGAAAGGCCGGAGGAAATATTGTAGAATCAGGAAAACACTAGCCTTAAAAAGGTCATGGTTCTTGTCTTTGCACCAACTAGAAAATATTTTCCATTCGCTAATATGCAATTTCCTAGTAGCAAGTTTCTTTGTCTTCTGTAATATCAGCTGCTTGTCCTCAGAAAACAGATGCTTATAACAAAATCAACACTCTATCATTCAGGTAGTTAGCTGAAGTTGTTTCAAGGTGATGTGTGTCAAAAAACAAATGTCTTGTCTGAGTAGGTCCAGTCTATGAGGACATTTGTGATAATTTCCTGTGGCCAGTTCTAGAAGAAGGAAGACCTAGTGTTGCCAGGGCCAGAAGAGAGTTGCACAATGGTCTTTGGCGAGTCCTTCAGAATCTTTAGAATGACCATGAATATCAGTAGAAAAGCAAAGAGGAACATTTCCTTCCAAGGAAAAGAGGATGCCTCTGTTTTCCAGGTCTGCTTGCAAGGGATCCTGGAGCACAAGTTTGCCAGTTTGTTGTGAATGGAGGCAAACAGATCTATCTAAGGAGTTCCCCACAGCTCGATCAAATACTGGAAGACCCCCTAATTCAATTTCTATTTGTGAGGGTCTGTCCCAGTCTTGCTCAGCTTGTTTGCCACAATGTTTTGCTGTGACAGAATGTAAGACACCTGTAGACAGACTTGCTGAATTGCTATATCCAAGTCTACAATAGCTAATCCACAAGCAGAGTAAGATCTGGAAGTCCCTGCTTTATTTATGTACCACGTAACTGTGGTGTTGTCCGCAATCATTTGCAGAGGTCCTGGGGACCACAAATGAATGAGAGAACTGAGTGCATTATAACACACATCACTTAAGTTTGTGTGTTTTGGTCTGTCCTTTTTGTTCCAAAAACCCTGCACTTTTACTTCCCAAAACACAGGCCCCCAAACAAAGTCTGAGGCATCTGTTTTTACAAACAGTATTGGAGCTGGAAAGGAGGAAGACAGACCTAGATTCAGACAAAACTGGTTGCTCCACCAAAGCAGTTCCTTTTTTTACAAATGCCAAAACTGAAAATTAAAATGTTGGAGTATTGATGCTGGGATCACACAGACTTTAGATATCAATGAATCTTTCTTGTGTGGAGTCTGGCTACAGGAGTCATAACAGTCATAGATGCTAAAATCTAGTATTCTGAGAAATTTTCCATGCTGAAGTCTTAGACTTAGTGGAAAAACTCGAGAATAGATCTAGATATAAATCTACATTTTCATGTGGAAGAAAATATCTTTGAAGTGAAGTGCCTAGGGGCACCCCAGGAATTCAGTCCTGTGGGAGGAACACTTTTGAACATTCTCCTGGAAACCCAGTCTGCAAAGATCATCTCTTACCCAAGTCAGAGAGTAATAATACTTAAAAATATTCTGCAAAGACAACCATATCATCTAAACAGGAAATGTGAATACCTTGAAGTCTGCAATAGGCTATTACTTGGTGCTAGACATTTTATGAACATTCTTGGAACAGTGAATAACCAAAGGGTAATGCAGAGAACTGAAAAGTGTAATCCAGACACAGAAAACTTAAAACAAACTTGAAATCTGAGGCTATATGAATGTTATGATAAACATCTTTTAAATCCAGAGTTACAAAAACACTGAAAGGGTGACTAAGAGGCAACAGATTGTGAAGGGGTAGCATTTTGAACGTTGGACTTTAAAACAAACTGATTGAGAAAGGAAAGATCTAGGACTGGTCTCCATGAGGCTTCTTTCATTGGTACTAGAAAGATTCCTGAATAAAAACTTTTCCCTGTCAAGGAAAATAGAACAGGTCCTATCACGCTCAAGTCAGCAGATGCCGAATGACAGAAGGGAAAAAGGAAGTTTGATCTGTAGGATGAAGAGAAATGCCCTGAAATGGAGGAAGAGACTTCCACTGCCACCTGTTATCCCTGTTGAGATTATCTGCTGCCAAAGATAGGGAAGAATAGAGCCAGATTTGGGGGAAGACTTAAAGGATTGTGGAGGGGGGGGGGTTAGTAGATAGTCATTTAGGCTTGCTGGACTCCTGGTTTCTGGGAGCCCCTCTCCACACACACCTTCTTCCTGGAGCCTCCTTGCCTCTTTCTTTGAACATCTGCTTGCCAGACGTTTGCTGAGTCTGCTTATTTCCATCGTTATAAAATGTCTTGAATTAAGAACAAAATCCAACAAATTTGGATAAAGGAAGGTTGAAAATATGAGTACACCTTGAATCAATTTCGCTCTTTCATCACACCTTTTCAAGAACACATCAGCAGATGGTCCAAATACAACCTCCCCATCAAGGAGACAATTCACAGTTTCAGTGTTAACCTCTTCAGGCAAATTCTGAGAAGGTAATCATGCAAAACTTTTCATAACAGACCCAGTAGCTGCTGCTCTGGAAAAGACATCAGCTGAGTAATAAGAACACTTTAAAGAATATTTGACTACTTGAGATACAGAAGCAATGAGTATTCAAAGAATATTTGCCCTCAGACAAAGGAAAAGAGACAATATTCATTGTATTATTAAAAGAAGCAAGCAAAAGCTTTAACATGTGAGCCTGCCAATTACGAATTCTAAAAATAAGAGTGTCAGGGGAATACACTTTTCTCCCCAAATCTATCAAAAACTTTCCTATCCTTGTCAGAGGGGGGTTGATTAGCATTTACTAAATGTTTAGCTGTAGAAAGCTTTGTCAATGAAATCACTGCAGGGTCAGCTCTGAGATTAGAAAATTAAAATTTGTAGGACTGAGGAACTTTATACAATCTGTCTGCCTTCTTAGGGGCTGCAAGCTGTAAATAAAACATCCTCCAAAGCTGGAAGAACAAAAGGAACAGGAATAAGTTTAGGAAATTTCAATTGTAATAAATCATAATACTTTTTTCATACAAACTGGAATGTCATTATATACCCACTGAAACAATGGGCTCATTCTAAAAATGGTTTTAAAAAAAGAAAAAAAATTTCCAAGGGACAATAAGATGAAATACTCTCCTCAATATCAGAATCAGCTTCCTGAGAAGAAGAAAAAAAAAACAGAAGTTGTTCCCTCAAAATCATTTCCATATTCATCATAATGAAAATCTTCAGAAAAAGGAAGAATTATTTTTTTCTCTTATCAGTAAATTCAAAATTAGGATTAACAGCCTGAGTTAAGCCTTGAGCTAGGTCCAATAAATCATCTGTTTATGGCAACAGACACAAGAAAATGTTTACCCTTCTGCTTCTTTTTGACATGAATCTGCATAGAAGCAGACTCGCTCCTGTCAGGGACATCACCCAGGGAAGAGACATGCCAGTCCAGCTAAACAGAGAAACATTCCCCACTACTTCCTCTGAGATCAATAACTTTGGTTCACCCATGTCTGCCAAAGACACCCCAACAGTTGCAGAGGATGTGTCTAACCCCTGGTTCATAGTATCTAAAAGGGACTACACCAGAATAAAACAAGGAAGAAAATAAGTGTTCTGAGGAATCAGAAATGGCCACAACATTGTCATCCATCTGCAGTTGAGGAAAAGTAGTAGTCTGCTGAAGGGGCAAAGGCTGTCTGGAAAGTTTCTTCTTTTGGCCAGAGTACAGAAGATCCAAGGAACTAAAGTTATTTCAGAAAGCTTGAAACCTGGGTAAAAGGTAAGTATGAAAAACTAGTGTTTTCACCTTAACAACATGCACAACTTAGACTTGCCCCATAAACTTCTCTCATTTACAGTTATTAGATGCTAGGAAAAACAATGTTTACACTGAAAGTAATAAAACCACTGCTTTTCAACTAGACAGAAAAGTCACACAACATCTAAAAAACGTTAATTCCTAATATAATCAAACAGTTTAAATTGAAAAAGTACTGTATGCGTTACAAAATTAACTGTAGAAGGTTTTATCTTTGAAAGGAACTTCTGCCTAGTAATGGGGAAATGTTAGTTGACTGTCAACACCTGAAAGCTTACAAGAGGATCACTCTTCAGCAGCAGGAAAGCTCTGAAGTGCTTGGGGTCCACACTGCTGATTTTCTCCAACTCTGCTTAAGTTGTCGACTGTCTGGGCATGTGGAAGGTGACCTTAACCTAGAAAAGATTTAGTAGCTGACCACATAAATTCTGAACTTGACAGGAAACAGCTAGATTCATCCAGGTGAGTAAATGCACTAAAGGTGTTGCATACCAAGTGATGCTATCACCTGTGGCATCAATCCTCTGTATTCCTCAGTAAGTGTTTAGCAACATCAAATCTTTAGTTTTTATGCTGAAAATAAAACAGTTTTGAATAGGTGCAACTCTGCAGCTGGTACTGGAAAAAGAATTTAAATTATTCCTGTCATAGATGCCAATAGTGTCACATAAGCCTCATTAAAGATGTAAAGCATTTCCTGGCATAGTTGGTATCAGTTAAGACGTACAAAAACAGCATAGAATTTGTGAACAGTGACAAATGTTTTCAAAGTTCTGCATAATATAGTACTGCATTACTGACAGGAACTTGATCAGTCTTTTCAACAATCTAATACTGAGCACAAAAATGTCAGCCAAGTTTTTTTCCTTCAGCTGCATTTGTCCCATAACAGGATCATACCACATTGATAATACACCTGCTATGGGAATCGTTATCTGTATGTCATACCTGGCAGAACAAACAAGTTCCTTTACCAAAGGAAAAGGTGCTGGCTGGGCTCAAGAAGGCACAGGAACAGAAATGCAGCATTTATTTATGAGGTGGAACCAAGTTCCTGTATACTTCTCCCATAACTTAATACAAAATTAGAAAAAATAAAACACCCACCAGCACCTGTAATTATTTAGTTATTTGGAGTTCTACGCATATACACACATCTGTCTACCCAAATACAGAAGAGTCAATTAAGAGGAAAAAAATACCACATAAGTGAATAATCTGCAAGTAACAGACACTTTTGCTTCACCTTGAAGCCTGGAGAGGGGTGGATCCAATAATATCAGTATTGTTGTTATTTCAAATAAAAGCTGACAGATGCATATAGTTATGGAAATATATTCTGAATGAATTGAGAGTATCCCAGAAAAAACAGTTGAAGACAAATGTTTCTGTGCTCTTTTTTCATTTATACTTCATTATACCATCTTCATCTCGTACTTCCCAGCTCCACGAAGGTGTAATAGAGCAAAAAAAAAAGCCCAATAGTTCATTCTATGACTTCAAATTTACTGGCTTCAAAAAGGCTTCAGATTTCAATGTCTGTTCCATTAATGTAAATATGGGTTCCTTCATTTAACTTCTGCTTTATAAGTGTTTGTGCTGTATTCTTGCTCTTCTCAAAATACAATTTTTCATTTGTACCATTTTGTAACCCTTCTAATTATTTGATGTCCCTGTATTTGCACTTATATTTTCTTCCACTGGTGACTCACCTTCTCAGTCATACTTCAGGGCTTTTTATCAAACCTGTTTAACATCAACATATTAACTATGCACTTCTTCCAACTTGTTGCTGTATGCTGAAGGATTACTTTCGGAAGTTGAAAACATCTCTTGTTTTTATGCCCCTTTTGGCCTCAGTGCCTAGATTTGGAGATGACACTTCAACAGTTCCTCCAAAGGGGCAGCTCTCCAGGTCAGGATGGTTTCCTGTGCACTCAACTGCTGGCATGTAACCACTGTCCCACATTCCAGTGCCACACAATCTGCAGAGTTCATGCAAGCTGCATGGAATCCGGGTCAGAAGTCGAAATTGGTAAAGCAAGCTCCTGGCCTACAAGACACAAGAAGAAAATATGCTTTTACTGAAATATATTTTATTTACTTAGTTACATGCTAAACAATTGAGCTGTTCAATGAACTTTTTTCTTTCAAGAAACTGAACAGTGCAAAAATATTTTTCAAAAAGCAATCCTGTTTAAAGGTGAAATAAAATTATTTCTACAGTGTTTTTTTTCTTCTAAACTGAAGCTCTGGCTTGATGTAAACCACAAAGCTTTGTGCTGCAGCAAAATTAAATTGATAAACCTTTTAAATCTTTAACTGAAAATCCACTTGAAATAAAAAGCCAATAACACCATAACTGTCTACTTCTGTTGCTATGAGGCAGTAGTTAATATCAATAGGTCCCATATGAGTTCTGACAATGTGTAGTCCTCTGTCTGGTGCACTTATGCTAAAATAGTAATAAAAATTAGGTAGCTTATCCTTAAAGTACTGCTTTCATATTCCATACCACCTGATTATATTAGCCATTAGCACAGTTTTCATATAAGGTATGGTAGCATACTTACTACTTATTTGTATTTACTTAATGGTTTTCAAGTAATTGTAGAATTCATGGACAAAGAATAATTCTTGATCATCAGTGTTTGTTCAGAAATCTCCATTTAGTAAATCTATTGCTCATTTCCGAACACCTTGTGCATTTTAATCACTCTGTTATCAGAGTTTAACCACATAAAATGGCATTCATGTGTGTGTGTGTGTGTGTGTTAGTTGCTCCTTCTTTCTAAGCCTTTAATCAGTGTTAACTTGCCTTGCTTTGGTTTTGAGATTAACACTTTTCTAAGCATTAAAAGTTATCAGGACTATGTGACAGCAGGACTAAATACTGATGTGCTGCTGTACTCAATCTTGGAGAAAATACTTTCGCAACGTGCACACATATAAAAGGACATGCACTGGAGACTGCATCAACATTGTTTTTTTATGTTCTTACAAACCAGGGGCCACCATTATTACAGCCCTAATTTTCTTTTGAAAACAGATAAGCTATGTCCCAACTCCTCCAAGTAAGGCTTAATTATGGCTTGTTTACAGAGGTTTGGGATATGTGAGCTGCAGTGCATGTTCCAATATATGCTGTTGTTTTCAAGGAGTCGCCGCAGAAAAAAAATGTTCCTGTGGTGTGGTGGCACTTAGTGTTAACAACTTGGAGGCTTGTACACAAATGTGCTTTGTTCTTTTCCTCCATTAAGATTCTGTTAATAAGGCTGCTGCACACCACATGTTCATAGGTAGTTACTAGGCATGTAGTCCAGGAGACCATTAAGAAGCCTAGTCCAAATTCCCAATAGCCCTAGAGCTCTGACAGGTTAAATGGTTACACAGTAGCCAAATGGATCCTGAGGGCATCAAACTTCAGGAAGCAGCTTGTTAACAGTTCATAGTCTGCAGGTCTCAAACCCATGTACCAGTTCTTGGAGCAAAGTGCAATACCCCGACCCATGGCAGCACTAGAAAGAATGAGATAAAGAACAGTTGGGGCCCTTAGGCCTCAATTTCAAGTATATGTACTTGGGAGTCCTTTGCTCAACCACTACACCACACCAGCCAAGATTAGATAAATATATTTATGTTTAAGAGGTTGTGTTGCCATACCAAGACATCTACCTGATTGTTATGTTGCAGCTTTTATATGCAAACAGAAGCACTGCAGTGGCATTTTATTTGGAAACAATTTTCCTACAGGCATTCTTTGATAATGAAAGCAAGTTATGTGTGTACATGTATACATACTACTTTATCATACAAGTAACCACCAAAGGAATGAGATAGATTTTGATAATTAGTTATGAGCTCCCTCGTCTTCCAAACCCCATTATTAATTACTACTTTACATCCTGTTTCCCCCAGTCCTCCTGTACTAATTCTTCTTACAACTCCACCTATCTGTCCTCACTGTACCTCTGATACAACCACCATCGATCAATAGACATTTGTCTTCACAGTGTTCTACAGTATACCTTCTTGCTACTTCAACTTCTTTCCCATCATTTTTCTTTGCTTCTTCTTTTTCCCTTTTCTGTATCGCCCCACATGCCTCCAGGTAAATGTCTGTAAATCCTGTTAAGGTAAATACTACATATATAACAACTACTAATCAGAGTCATTATCCAAGTGCTGTTACCTTTCATACTTTCATGGTACTGCTTACATTCTCCTCTCCTCTTCTCCTTATACGCCTACAAATATTTGGGAGTACTTCCCTAGTCAGTTTGCTTCTTTGCTGTTGTTTCCTACTCCTGCATTTCTCTTTTCCATATTTACTCTCCCAAATTATTTTCAGCCATCTAGTCTCTTCTCACGTAGCCCCCCCCCCCCCGTTAAGTCCCACAATATTCATTCATATTAATAATCATCAAATATGACATTTCAGGTTTTCTAATGACTCATCAAGTCACAAATCATCACACCTGCAACTCTCCATATCTAAGAGTTTAATTTTTTTTCCACCACGTGAAACAGTTATGTCAATGTTTTTCTTTTTGGGGGGGTATTTTTCACCCACAACTTATATAAACAATTTACAGGTGCTGCAGTCTAAGGGAAACAAAAGAAGAAGGAAAAACACTATTAAATTAGTGACTTCAAAGGAAGGGGGTCTTCAGGAAGTAACTGAATGGGAAGAGATAGTTGGAATGGGGTGGAGACAGTATGACAGGCCAATGTCCATTACCTATTATCAAACACCAGATGCAGTCAATCTCATTCTTCCAAAGACTGCCTCACTAACCACTCATTTTTACCACGTCATGGACTATATAAACTTCAGATGTCAGACAGCATTCAACAAGGCCAGCCTTATGTAAAATGGAGCCCTAGGCAAAAGGATTCCACAGATCTCTTACTGGATATAGATCCCCTTGTAACTTCCCAGAACTGCCTCTCCCAATTCTTAACCTTCCATCCTAGCCCCATACAATCCACAGTGATTATGTCTTTCTGGTTTTCTAACAGTTTGTTTTCCTCCTTCACCTTTTGTTCCTTTATTTTAACACATCCTAACTAAACAAGGCTCCACTGTAATAAGTGTGGATGAAGTAAACTAGGGGCCTGGCTAGGCCCTAGGGTCAGAGTTCTAGATGCTGTCAGGTGAAATGTAAAGGCTTTTTATAACCTTTTCATCCAATGATAGCCTGAACAAAAATCAGAAGTAAGGAGAGAAACTGGATCTTACTTTTTTCCTTTCAAGGAAAATAAATTGTGTCCAATGTTTAATGTACAAATCTAACAAAATAGTAGTTCCTAACAAAATGAGATGAGAAATGCTTGCAACGATTTACAAATCCTATTTGGGAAAAGTACCTACCTCCTTACTACTCAAAAAAAGAGTTTTCTTCTGTGTGCCCTTCTACTGTTAGATCGGGATGAAAGTAAAATCACAAATGATCACAGGCATATATTATGCATCTGTGTGTCTAGGGCAGGAAACCAGAGAACTTGGATAAAATCTGCATACAGGCAGGGAATACATACAGACTCCACACAGAAGGAATCACAGCCAAAAACTCAAGTAGAGAACCACGTGCTGTGTGATGACAATGCTGCTAGCTGTGACACTGCACCAATGATCAGTTGCTATTATGCTCAACATGTCCAGACTGCCATGACTCAACCAACAGTCCCTGTAACCAGTAATTAAAGGCACATTTATTGACTGTGTACACTTTAGATATTGGACGGTAATAAAATTACCCACAATAATTTATTTTAACACATATGATCATCAGTTATAGCCATATGACACACACAAATGCACACATTGTGATGTGTGTCCCTAAATTATAGCCACTTACATGACTGTCACTATGAACAAAAGATATTAGATTTCTATCAAATAAATAAACTGCCACAAAGGAAAGTATTTTCTCAGCTTACTGCTGTCACAAAACAGTGTGCAACATACTGCACCCCCTGTTAACTTACCACTCAACCTTTCAGCTCAAGGATGAAGGAGAAAAGCTACAAAATAATGGGAGACAACGAACCAAATCAGGGAAAGACACTGTCCTTATATATTTAGAAAATTGTTAGAATAGAAAACTTTGCATTAGTGTGCTTTTTTGAATATTATTACATCTAAAACTCAACTATTTATCATTGTTCAGTACCTACAATCCTCTCTAATTTGTCAGAAAATAAGGGACATTCCAAAATATGCAGCAAAATCACTGATTCACTGCTACATGCACTAATGTATAAACCAAATTACATTTTATTTCTGTCAGAATTCTTCTGTCTTATCTCTAAACCAGAATGAGAACATTTCTATCTAACTACCTGGTATTCCACCATTTCCCTTAGTGCACACATATTTATAGATATTAATTCCATTCTATCAAGTCAGAAGACACAAATGTTTACTTGCTTTAGCAGTTCTACTTTGAGATAAAATGGACAGTGTATACATTAACTTTAAATAAGACACATTCTACAGAAATTGGGAACAGTTGAGTGCATCTATACCTCTACACAGATCCCCTTATAATACTCGAATGGCCATATCATCGAATTTCATTTTTGCAAGACGGAAATTGTGAAAATGAAACACCTGAAGGGCGAATTTTTCCCAGGACAAGTAAACACTTGCCCAATATGCCCTTTGCCGCACTGTATATAGTTAGGTGTGGTGTGGGGGAGGTATAGCCCCCCCCCCCACCTAGGTGGGTTTTATTTACTCCGATGTGTGTTTCATTGAGGTTTGGGCAAGTAAAATTCGCCATTCGGGTATTTCGTTTTCATGATTTTCATCTTGCGAAAATGAAATTCGATGATTTGGCTGTTCGAGTTTTAGAAGTAGATCCTCCTGGAACATCCATCCATCCATACACACATTCATTACATTTACAGAAACACCCCACCACCATACACACAGAATTAATATAAATATTCTTACCTTCACAGTTCTTTCATATTGATAAGGTTCATGAATAGTGCCATTAAAAAAAGGTATGAAAAGACACAAAGTTTTCCCATGCTTGTACTCTCATAGGTGTTCACAGAACATCTCCTACTGTTTCTTTCTGTTTCAGTCAAGCTACTTCAGCGACCTAAGCAAATAAAAACGGTTCTTCACTACTTCATACAGTTGCCAAATAAGATGTTGTTTGCCTTCTACAGATAGCAGACAGAAATGTTTACAGAAGATGTAATGCCATGCTTTTCAAAAAACAGCCAATCAAGTGGTGTCAGCCGATTGTTTTTTTTTTTTTTTTAGCTTGCATTGTCTGAACTCTGTTCATGTGCAGTAGCATGCACGAAGTTCAGAACTCTTTCCTTGACTGAAAAAAAATTAAATAAAATAATTACTACTTTTTTTGTACATCAAGCCTCCCCTCTTAAATTCATTGTTTTAATAAGTCATGACTGCAGTGAGTTTTCCCATATAGAGTTATTAGGTCTCCATCATTTCATCCTGTTGTTACTGCATGTTTACTTTACAGTCTAGTTATATACAAGAACTCTTTTACTAACAGGCAGTATATTGGCACAGAAAGTAATGCAACCTCACAGCAAGAAGCACTTTAGTTCCACTCTCAGCTGTGATACCCTCTGTGAGGAGTGTGCATGTCCTTCCTGCAGCTGTGTGGGTTTTCTCTAGGAGCCCCTGTTTCCTCCTACCTCACAAAGACACTCAATATGTGAATAGATGTCTTCTAACTTGCCCATAGCTGTGTGTGCTGTGTGTAAGTGAGGGGGAATGCGTGTTCTGCGGTGGACTGGTACCCTGCCCAGAATGGGTTTCATTACCATGTAATTACAGGCTGCTTGGATAAGCCTCCAGGTTTCCTATGATCAGGAAGGATAAAGCCAGTTATTGCTACATGGATGGATAGATGTTCTGTTTGTTTGTTTGTGTCTTTCGGCTTTTCACGGTTAGGGATCGCCACAGCGCAACTCCGGTCCGCTAATGATTGGCAGTAGAGTTTTACGTGCTGGCTTGCCGGGCCTAACGCACAACCTTCAACGAAGGAACACCCTTTCTCGCATGCTGCCACACAGAAGACGCTCTGAGAATCGAACGGGCAACGTCTAACTGTGAGGCGACAACACTACCGCAGCACCACCACCACCACAGTATGGATAGATGTTCTGTTATGTGTCTTTATTTCTATTTTTTAGTTATGTTAAATTTGAACAGAATTTTTTTTATAACTTCTGTGTCTGTGACATTATTGTACAGTGTTGCTATACTGCTGTTCATTGACACATTTTTCCTGTCGGCTTCTGCCCAGCTGGACATTCATGACAAGGAAAATAAATACCACGCACTGTACATTTTGGAGACTTTGGCAATCATTTTTCTAGAAAATTCATGTCTACTGATGGCGTGTGGCGTTTTAATTACACTGAGGGGTAGAAATAAGGGTGTTAAGACGGTTGTGATAATAACACATCCAGTAAATAGCATGTAAATGTGTCAAACCTTTTTGAACATACAGACATTTATGTAAAGGAAGCAAATACAGCCAACACTAATCAGCAGTTTTGGAGAGTCCTTCTGAAAATACACAATACTAAAGGGTTTAACTATGCTTGAAGCTCAAAGAGAAAAAGGCAGTAGTAGACACGGGGTGTACGGTGGTCATAACAAAATTCTTACTTTTCCATCCTATGAGCACAGATTGCATTAGGACCAGCTAAATCAGTTCTTTCCTCTACTTCCTTACTGCTTGCATGGATTTAATGACATCACTGTACTAAGGGATTTGAAACAAGAAGCAAAGCCCAGTTTATCTTTATTTACAAAATCATTGCTTTAACAGCTTAAACTTTTCTACAGTAACAAAAGTATTTAGCAACACAGTCCATTAAGTCTACAGTTGAGACAAGCATGTATATATTTTTTAACAAGAACTTGCAAAAAAAAACATTTCATTTCAGGTCGGCTCAACAAATGCACAACAATGTAGGCTCCTACCTGCAATGCAGCTGTGACCTCACGTAGTTGATGAATTAAGTTATGTAGCAGTTTAAATATGAAGGGAAAGTCTGTTCCACTATTGGAAATCAATAAAAGAAGATACATTGCTGGCAGATTTTTTAGTAAGGGGTATGGAAAGGAATATGGTGGGGCTTGACCTAAGCTCTCTACTGGAGTGAGCAAAGGGGAGTGTGAGACAGAAGGTCAAAATGTAAAACTAAGCAAAAAGTTGCCCCAGAGTCAGCAGGGTAACCAGCTGGTTTAGGTGTGCGTGAAACACACTGGTGTTCAGCTGGAAAAGTAAGTGAACAGTCATTACCAATTAGAACATCTGCAGGGATACCATCAAATCCAGTCTACTCCTTTTTTCCCCACCATTCTTCCAAGTCCAAATGAACTCTGGTCAATGGCACCTGAAAAGGTGTGCCTGTAATGGTCATAACCTGGGTAGACTGTCCATACATTTAACATTTCTCTCCAATGACTACAGGCTTAGCAGAGTGGCTTAGTAACAAAAAACAGATTTCCCCTATTATATTTTACAAATTCGGAAAATTCACAAGAAATCTCCAGTTATGCCTAACCAGATCCTTAAAACTTCTTTCATCAACCAAATTTACCAACAAACAAGCCACTGAAAGGTATAATAGGGGAAAATCCAGTTCTTGTTACTAAGAAGGGTAAAAATTTTAAAGATTTTCAAAAGAAGCCTTCAAGAAGTAGTAATAATACAGGGTCTTTATTTATTTGCATTTCTTTACTGGGGTAGTCCACTGGGCTGTTAAGTGCCCATTTTCAGTGGAGTGGGGAGAAAAGCTGCACAAATAAGAATATACATATACACTTACAATTACAGATGCATACTGTACATGGTAAAGGTAACATATGAAAAGAGTTAATTACAAGAATATATACAGTAAGGGTAACATATTTAAAAATTTGGTTGTATTACTGGTATACTAGCAAACTGAGAAATGTAACAAAAAAAACAAAGGTAAAGAGATAAACTTTACATAGATATTTCTTATAGCAGAAATATCAAGGCTAATACTTGGCATTAACACATAGTATATTTTGAAGATCAGTGTCAGCAAAGGTAATGGCAGTTAGGTTTTGAGAGAAGGAGACAAGGTACAGTTTAGCTTGCAATTATTGCAAGTTTATGAAAGAAGATAATATTTATGTAGGAACTAGGAATTTTGAGATAAAATTATGTAGGAAGTTTACCTGCAAGTGAAAATTTGTATTTTATATTGTTCTATGTGAAAAATGTCAAGCTTTTTACATAGGAAGAACGACAAGGGAATTTTACATGCGAGGATATGAACACTTGCATGCTGTTCAGAAATTAGACAGAAGTAATGACTTGGCTAAACATTACACTCTCATATGAATGAAGTGAATAAAACTGAGTTTATTTTTTCAGTTATAGCTCAACTGTATAACTTTGATGAAAGACAAAGCTGATGAAGATTTAGATTGGAAGGAATACTGCTGGCAAGTTAAACGCCTGCAGTTTCCCAGGAGTGAATGAGGGAGAATTTAAAGTTGTTCTGAAAAGGAAGGGGTTAAAGCACTGAGGTGCTTAAAGTGATCATGGGAGGTTTATTTAAAATGGAGTACTGGTTATAATGGATTTGTCTGATGAAGTTCTATGTTTAGAACGAAAGCCCTTACCTAATTCCATTAAAGTATATATAGTTTTTAAGTTGTTTTCAGTTATTTATTTTATTTTTATGACTTGAGAGTTTGTTAGGTCTTTTGTGGTTTTGTAAACATTAGTTTATGCATGCAAGTCAAATGTTGGGAAAAAATAGCTGCCCTGGTGGCATAGAGGGATAAAGCTCTGTCTACAGCCCAGCAGACCCAGGTTCGAATAGAGGCTTGGGTGACTGATGGAGCAGCAGGGAAAGGACAGGAGTGCTCATCTCCGATGGGAGAATGCTTGCTGATACATTCCCAAAGGGGCCATGGTCCAAAGAGGAGAGTTGCCTTCGGACATAAAAACAATGAACATGATGGGTGGGGATAGGGAAGAGAGTAGGTCCAAAAAAATCTATTGGACAGATGCACAGACAAGCCAAGTCCCCAGGTACCCCCAGTACCCACAACCAGCCCCCCCCCCAAAAAAGAGCAAGTCTGGGGAAAGGGGGATTGGAGAGTTGCTGGTAACCTACCATGGATGCGGAGTACTGAGGGCTGGGCAGGTAGCAAAGATGTCTGAGTGGACCAAAAAAAAAAAAAAAAAGCTGGGAAAAATAAACACATTCAAAAGAGCTGCCATTTATTATAGGTGGGAATAACAGCTTTTTATTGTAATGGTTACTCTGTCCATATTGTCATGGATATTGTAAACTGCCTAAAGGGATAGACAAAATGCAAAGAGTATTGAATTATATTTACATATGTAAAACACAAATAGCAGTTTTGCAAGAATATAAGCATGTGGATTTGATAAACAAAGGATTTCAGGGTGGATATTCAGGAGAATATCAAGGACAAATGTAAATTGGGAGGGGTAAAATACTGACTGCTACAGGAGCTCCATTAGTAATAAAGGGGGTGGGGGACAACAATGGTAGACTTGTAGTAGAAATGTTGTTTGCCTTCTACAGATAGCAGACAGAAATGTTTACAGAAGATGTAATGCCATGCTTTTCAAGAGGTGTCAGCCGATTGTTTTTTTTTTTTTTAGCTTGCATTGTCTGAACTCTGTTCATGTGCAGTAGCATGCACGAAGTTCAGAACTCTTTCCTTGACTGAAAAAAAATTAAATAAAATAATTACTACTTTTTTTGTACATCAAGCCTCCCCTCTTAAATTCATTGTTTTAATAAGTCTTGACTGCAGTGAGTTTTCCTATATAGAGTTATTAGGTCTCCATCATTTCATCCTGTTGTTACTGCATGTTTACTTTACAGTCTAGTTATATACAAGAACTCTTTTACTAACAGGCAGTATATTGGCACAGAAAGTAATGCAACCTCACAGCAAGAAGCCCTTTAGTTCCACTCTCAGCTGTGACACCCTCTGTGAGGAGTCTGCATGTCCTTCCTGCAGCTGTGTGGGTTTTCTCTAGGAGCCCCTGTTTCCTCCTACCTCACAAAGACACTCAATATGTGAATAGATGTCTTCTAACTTGCCCATAGCTGTGTGTGCTGTGTGTAAGTGAGGGGGAATGCGTGTTCTGCGGTGGACTGGTACCCTGCCCAGAATGGGTTTCATTACCATGTAATTACAGGCTGCTTGGATAAGCCTCCAGGTTTCCTATGATCAGGAAGGATAAAGCCAGTTATTGCTACAAGGATGGATAGATGTTCTGTTTGTTTGTTTGTGTCTTTCGGCTTTTCCCGGTTAGGGATCGCCACAGCGCAACTCCGGTCCGCTAATGATTGGCAGTAGAGTTTTACGTGCTGGCTTGCCGGGCCTAACGCACAACCTTCAAAGAAGGAACACCCTTTCTCGCATGTCGCCACACAGAAGACGCTCTGAGAATCGAACGGGCAACGTCTAACTGTGAGGCGACAACGCTACCGCAGCACCACCACCACCGCAGTATGGATAGATGTTCTGTTACGTGTCTTTATTTCTATTTTTTAGTTATGTTAAATTTGAACAGAATTTTTTTTATAACTTCTGTGTCTGTGACATTATTGTACAGTGTTGCTATACTGCTGTTCATTGACACATTTTTCCTGTCGGCTTCTGCCCAGCTGGACATTCATGACAAGGAAAATAAATACCACGCACTGTACATTTTGGAGACTTTGGCAATCATTTTTCTAGAAAATTCATGTCTACTGATGGCGTGTGGCGTTTTAATTACACTGAGGGGTAGAAATAAGGGTGTTAAGACGGTTGTGATAATAACACATCCAGTAAATAGCATGTAAATGTGTCAGACCTTTTTGATCATACAGACATTTATGTAAAGGAAGCAAATACAGCCAACACTAATCAGCAGTTTTGGAGAGTCCTTCTGAAAATACACAATACTAAAGGGTTTAACTATGCTTGAAGCTCAAAGAGCAAAGGCAGTAGTAGACACGGGGTGTACGGTGGTCATAAAATTCTTACTTTTCCATCCTATGAGCACAGATTGCATTAGGACCAGCTAAATCAGTTCTTTCCTCTACTTCCTTACTGCTTGCATGGATTTAATGACATCACTGTACTAAGGGATTTGAAACAAGAAGCAAAGCCCAGTTTATCTTTATTTACAAAATCATTGCTTTAACAGCTTAAACTTTTCTACAGTAACAAAAGTATTTAGCAACACAGTCCATTAAGTCTACAGTTGAGACAAGCATGTATATATTTTTTAACAAGAACTTGCAAAAAAAAATTTCGTTTCAGGTCAGCTCAACAAATGCACAACAATGTAGGCTCCTACCTGCAATGCAGCTGTGACCTAACGTAGTGGATGAATCAAGTTATGTAGCAGTTTAAATATGAAGGGAAAGTCTGTTCCACTATTGGAAATCAATAAAAGAAGATACATTGCTGGCAGATTTTTTAGTAAGGGGTATGGAAAGGAATATGGTGGGGCTTGACCTAAGCTCTCTACTGGAGTGAGCAAAGGGGAGTGTGAGACAGAAGGTCAAAATGTAAAACTAAGCAAAAAGTTGCCCCAGAGTCAGCAGGGTAACCAGCTGGTTTAGGTGTGCGTGAAACACACTGGTGTTCAGCTGGAAAAGTAAGTGAACAGTCATTACCAATTAGAACATCTGCAGGGATACCATCAAATCCAGTCTACTCCTTTTTTCCCCACCATTCTTCCAAGTCCAAATGAACTCTGGTCAATGGCACCTGAAAAGGTGTGCCTGTAATGGTCATAACCTGGGTAGACTGTCCATACATTTAACATTTCTCTCCAATGACTACAGGCTTAGCAGAGTGGCTTAGTAACAAAAAACAGATTTCCCCTATTATATTTTACAAATTCGGAAAATTCACAAGAAATCTCCAGTTATGCCTAACCAGATCCTTAAAACGTCTTTCATCAACCAAATTTACCAACAAACAAGCCACTGAAAGGTATAATAGGGGAAAATCCAGTTCTTGTTACTAAGAAGGGTAAAAATTTTAAAGATTTTCAAAAGAAGCCTTCAAGAAGTAGTAATAATACAGGGTCTTTATTTATTTGCATTTCTTTACTGGGGTAGTCCACTGGGCTGTTAAGTGCCCATTTTCAGTGGAGTGGGGAGAAAAGCTGCACAAATAAGAAGCATATACATATACACTTACAATTACAGATGCATACTGTACATGGTAAAGGTAACATATGAAAAGAGTTAATTACAAGAATATATACAGTAAGGGTAACATATTTAAAAATTTGGTTGTATTACTGGTGTACTAGCAAACTGAGAAATGTAACAAAAAAAACAAAGGTAAAGAGATAAACTTTACATAGATATTTCTTATAGCAGAAATATCAAGGCTAATACTTGGCATTAACACATAGTATATTTTGAAGATCAGTGTCAGCAAAGGTAATGGCAGTTAGGTTTTGAGAGAAGGAGACAAGGTACAGTTTAGCTTGCAATTATTGCAAGTTTATGAAAGAAGATAATATTTATGTAGGAACTAGGAATTTTGAGATACAATTATGTAGGAAGTTTACCTGCAAGTGAAAATTAGTATTTTATATTGTTCTATGTGAAAAATGTCAAGCTTTTTACATAGGAAGAACGACAAGGGAATTTTACATGCGAGGATATGAACACTTGCATGCTGTTCAGAAATTAGACAGAAGTAATGACTTGGCTAAACATTACACTCTCATATGAATGAAGTGAATAAAACTGAGTTTATTTTTTCAGTTATAGCTCAACTGTATAACTTTGATGAAAGACAAAGCTGATGAAGATTTAGATTGGAAGGAATACTGCTGGCAAGTTAAACGCCTGCAGTTTCCCAGGAGTGAATGAGGGAGAATTTAAAGTTGTTCTGAAAAGGAAGGGGTTAAAGCACTGAGGTGCTTAAAGTGATCATGGGAAGTTTATTTAAAATGGAGTATTGGTTATAATGGATTTGTCTGATGAAGTTCTATGTTTAGAACGAAAGCCCTTACCTAATTCCATTAAAGTATATATAGTTTAAGTTGTTTTCAGTTATTTATTTTATTTTTATGACTTGAGAGTTTGTTAGGTCTTTTGTGGTTTTGTAAACATTAGTTTATGCATGCAAGTCAAATGTTGGGAAAAAATAGCTGCCCTGGTGGCATAGAGGGATAAAGCTCTGTCTACAGCCCAGCAGACCCAGGTTCGAATAGAGGCTTGGGTGACTGATGGAGCAGCAGGGAAAGGACAGGAGTGCTCATCTCCGATGGGAGAATGCTTGCTGATACATTCCCAAAGGGGCCATGGTCCAAAGAGGAGAGTTGCCTTCGGACATAAAAACAATGAACATGATGGGTGGGGATAGGGAAGAGAGTAGGTCCAAAAAAATCTATTGGACAGATGCACAGACAAGCCAAGCCCCCAGGTACCCCCAGTACCCACAACCAGCCCCCCCCCCCCAAAAAAAAAGAGCAAGTCTGGGGAAAGGGGGATTGGAGAGTTGCTGGTAACCTACCATGGACGCGGAGTACTGAGGGCTGGGCAGGTAGCAATGATGTCTGAGTGGACCAAAAAAAAAAAAAAGCTGGGAAAAATAAACACATTCAAAAGAGCTACCATTTATTATAGGTGGGAATAACAGCTTTTTATTGTAATGGTTACTCTGTCCATATTGTCATGGATATTGTAAACTGCCTAAAGGGATAGACAAAATGCAAAGAGTATTGAATTATATTTACATATGTAAAACACAAATAGCAGTTTTGCAAGAATATAAGCATGTGGATTTGATAAACAAAGGATTTCAGGGTGGATATTCAGGAGAATATCAAGGACAAATGTTAATTAGGAGGGGTACAATACTGACTCCTACATTAGCTCCATTAGTAATAAAGGGGGTGGGGGACAACAATGGTAGACTTGTAGTAGAAATGGGCTACTGAAAAGGGAAGAGGATTACACTGACATGTATTTATGTTTCACCAAAAACAGCTACTATGAAGCTTGATAACATTTTGAGAGAAATAATTAGCTTTCAGCAGGGAATACTATTTATGGGTCGGGACTGGAACTTGATTTGCAATAGTAAGCATGTACCAGGGGATCTAGAATGGAAACTGTAACAAAAGAGAGCAGATTTCTGAAGACATATATGATATTTTGTTTGGAAGTTGCAAATTCATTAGTAGGAATACAGACAGAATTTATATATCATTCCCCAAGGTACAATAACTGGATAGAAGTTATATTTCATATGAGCATGCATATTTAACTGAAAGCTTTGATACACATAGGTTCATAGGTTCATAGGTTCATACTAGGCTATCTGCCCAAGGGCATTTATAAGCCTAGCCCATAGTTATGTGGCTTTCGCCACCCCTTTAGTTTGAATAAAAACTATGCCTATCATTTTGCTGTGCCTCTGTCAAGCAGTGACGCTGAAGTAATCCCTGGGGTATATCTGCAATCTCCCATCCATTGGTCAAGATTCCTCTTGAACAAGACCAGAGAGGTGCTCTGCCGCACATGTACCGGGATTTTGTTCCACAGCATAGGGAGTCTCTGGGTGATGAATCTGTCCCTCCAGCACGTTCTATTTATAACCGTGTCAAGGTTTAAGTCTCCGCCTTGTGGTTCTGAGGGATCTAGATTTTTGAGGTGAAGCATATTCATCAAATCTGGGTTTGACATGGCCTTATATGTCAGGCACAGGTCACCTCTGAGCAAGCGGTATGAGACTGAATAGAGCTGGAGTTCTTTCAGTCGGGCAGCATAAGACATATTTTTGAGACCCTTTATCCTTTTGGTGAGGAACTTTTGGGGCCTTTCAAGCTGCAGCAGGTGTCTGGTCAGATACATTCGAGCGGGCATTGTACTCAATCATAGGTCTAATAAGTGATGAGTACAGGGGACGATGACCTCCCTTGATCTAGATGTGAATCCCTTCATGATCAGGTGGGTGATATAGAAGGTTTTCCTAACTACTTTAGCAACATGAGTGTCAAGCGAAGGCTACTGTCAACCTGGGTCCCCAGATCTCTGATGACTTTTTCTGTGCTCAGTGGATTGCCACCTATATGGTAGCTAGGGGTAGCCTTGTTTTTCCCAAAGGGTATGACTATGCATTTTTGGCGTTTAACTTCAGGCCATGGCTCTGGCACCAGTTATCCATTTCTGTGAGGCCCTTCTGGAGGATATCTGTGTCAGATGTGTTTTCGACTATGGCGCCCAGTTTGCAGTCATCTGAAAACTTTGTCAGCCATAACCCTCCTGTGTTTGCTTGTACTTCAGAAAAGTAGATGCCGAACAAGAGTGGACCCAGGACTGAGCCCTGTGGGACACCACTTGTGACAGGCTTTGAGTCTGACATGGCTCCAGCAACTCTGACCCTGTGGGTTCTGTCACTTAGCCAGTTTGCAACCCATCTTGTGATGTATGGGTTTACATTCAAGCTGATGAGTTTTTCGATGATACCTGAGTGGGGTATTGTGTCGAAGGCCTTTGCCAGGTCGAGGTAGGCTGTATGGACTGCCTTTCCCTCATCAATGGCCTTGGTGACTGTCTCGAAAAAGTCAACCAAGTTTAAGAGGCAGGATCTGCCTTTGACAAAGCCAAACTGAGTTGGATCCAAAGTCTGCAAGTTCCCTATGTCTTTATTTATGAGTTCCATTATGATCCTCTCCATGGCTTTGCAGATAAGGCTTGTCAAGCTAATGGGGCGGTAATTTCCAGGGTCTGTGGAGGCACCGCCCTTATGAAGTGGGACCACAGTCGCCGCCACTCCTTGGGTGCGTATCCTGAGGTGAGGCTAAGATTAAACAGCTGTCCTAACTGTGGGTTTAATTCCTCATTGAGTTCATGAAGCACACAGCCGGGGACACCATCCGGTCCCATGGATGCTGTGTTTTGCCTTAGTGAGGGCAGTTCTCACCTGGGCGTTGGAGATGTTTGGGGGCTACAATCCTCTGGAATAGATATCTCTCCTTTTGGGGAGGGGAGAAGTTTGCACTGAACCTGTCAGCCAGTATGTTGGCAATGTGTGTAGGTTCAGTAATTTTCACATCATTTTGAACTAATTCTGAGCATATCTGGGAGTTTCCTCCTAGGTTTCTAACATAGCTAAAGAAGGCCTTATGATTCTCTTTAGAGTCCTTGGCGATTTTTCTCAAAATTTGCCTTGGATGATTTTATGAGAGCTCTTAGTTTTTACTTATAATGATCAAAGGTGTCTTACCTTTCAAGGATTTTGCTCTATCTTGTAGTAGCTTCCTCCTTTTGTTGTAGAGCTTGTTTATGGCTGGGGTCCACCAGACTGGACGCTTGCCTTTGGTACAGAGAGTCTTAGTTTTGTTTGGGATTGCCTGATCCATGCAGTCCTGTAGGTGCTGGTAGAAGGCATTTGTAAGTGATTCAGCGGTTTGAGTAATGTTTACCACTGGCTCAGGGGCCTTAAAGGAGACCACACTAGTTTTTAGAAGTGTGAAATCGGCTTTTGAGAAGTTTTTCACTGTGGTCTTTTTGTTTCAGGTGGGGCGGGATGAGGACCTCCAGCGAGATTAGTTTATGATCTGATCTCACCAGTGAGGGGTATACTTCGGTGTTGAACATTTTGATCCCATGTTCGTGATGATGAGATCAAGTATGTTTTCTCCTCTTGTGGGGATGGTGACTAGTTGTTCCATGGCATTTGAGTTTATGAACTCCAGGAATCTTTGGGTTAGAGTGTTCGGGCTTGAGTAGTGTTCCCAGTCTATATTAGGGTAGTTAAAGTCACCTAGTATGATGGTGTTTGGAGATACATTTATCCCCTCAATGTTTTCAGGAAGGCCATGTGAGGTTCCTGAGTTTGAGAGGGTGGCCTGTAACATGCTACAAATTGCAGAGCAGTCTTGCCTATGGTTAATTGCACCTGGATGGTCTCCGATGCATCATGCGTTGCCACCAACCTTGAGGTGTGGGTGTCCTTTATGAATATGGACACCCCTCCTTTCTTGGTGTTGTCCGGATTTTGGGCGGAACGCATGATATGAGGTGAAACCTGTTAGTGCTGGGGTGCTCTCAGGAGCCTTGAACCAGGTTTCTGTCACAGCACAGACATCGATGTTCTCCATATTGAGAAGGGCCTCAGTGCGTGCATCTTGAGATTGAGACTTCTGGCATTGAGCAGCATTACCCTTAGTTTTTTCCTTTTGGTGTTCTAGGGTGGTAGGTTTAGAATTTGAGCCTTGCCTAAAAAGGCACTATGGGGTGGCAAGAGCCTTTGCCAATATCCGGAAGCCCAGGGTGACAGGTGCAAGCCGTCCCTTGCGAAGCAGCGTGGCTTGTCCAGCATGTCATCCCAGGCAGACAGACATTGGATCCCTTTGAATGACACCAGAATTTAAGCCAATTATTAAAGCTGATCATCTTATCACTGTATTGTGGCATCATTCTAGGTGAAGGTAGGATACTGCTCAAGGTCAGGGTCATACCTGCCTGGGCTACATAATCAGAGAGCTCCTCGATGTCCCTTTTCATGTAGTCCAAGGAGGTGCGTCTCAGGTCGTTGACACCAGCGTGGACAATGACTGAGTCGACTTGTACCTGCTGTTGAGAGACCTGAGTGCTTGCGTTATGTGGCGGATTCTAGCGCCTGACAGGCAGCTTACTGTGACCTTCTCTTTACTCAGTCTGGTGAGCGGGGCGTCAGTGTGTCTGACTATGGAATCACCAATGACAAGTGTGTCTGGCATTTTGTTTGGCCTTAAGGGCTGTGACTGTTTGACACTCTGACTGTGTGGTCTATGTGTTGCATGTGTTGGGTCGTGAGGTGGTAGTTGTCTGGGTGTCTGCTTTGGTGGCCTCTGCTGTTTTGGTAAATTTTTGATCAGAGCCTCCGAGTATGTCTTTGTGTGAGTATGTGTATGATTTGAAGTTGTGATGGTACCATGTGTGACTGGGTATGTATTGTGTGTGGTTACCTTCTCCTCCTGTCTGGTCTTGCCAGTCCTATGTTGAGAGAGCTCAGCCTCCAGTTTGGCCGTATAGTTGCATCTCTCGCATGTATTTGTGTTTTGTGGGAGAAGGAGAGGATTGTCTGTGTACATGAGGCAGTTGTAACATTGCCTCAATATTCCCATGTTCACCAGTTGAGCTGGAGAGGACACTAGCAACTGATCCCTCGACATACATCCAATACATATTTCAGATTGTGGACTGAGGAAAATTAAAATAAAGGCACAGGGTAATGAAGTAAAAATGAGACACTGGTAGTTTCCTACTTACCTGTTAAAAGAGAGGAATTTCATCACTGGTTTTGGACATTATTCAATAACTATTTGGGAAGGCAGAAATTGCTACAGAAGGGACAGGTGGTGAGTGTGATAAAATTTAAAAAATGATGTTTAAAACAGGGTAGAAATAAAAAAAGGATATGGGAAAGCAATAGATATTGTTTAGAGGGGCAGACAAAGATAAAAGAATGGCAAAGTAAGGGGGAGTCTCATGAAGCAGGAGGCTGTAGAGTGCTGAGGGGGAGGGGAACAGGGAAGTACTGGGATGTAGGACTGTTGTTGACCAACTATTTTTGATAACACCTCCAGAGTATGCAAACGTTTGGCACAATGACTTGGGAATCAGAGAGCGGACAAAGTGGACCAAAACAAGCTCCTCAAAGAAGAGCAAACTTGTCTGGTGGACAACTGCCATTAACAGGCTTACAATAAGAAGAAGAGATTGCTGTCTAAGAGTAAGAGGGACTGAGACCCACACTGGAAACACTCCCTCCCCTCAGCTTAAACAGGCAAATAAGGCTGCTTGTGAAGTCCTCCAAAGCTAGCTACGAATCCAAATTACCTTCCTCAACTAAGGACAACCATAAGGCATTCTTTACTTACATCCGTAACCTAAAAGGAAAGGCTCAGATTTGTGCCAAACTGGTAGCTAATGATACCAAATATACCAAGACTGTGGACATTGCTAACCTGTTAATCGACAGGTTCTGTGAAAACTTCACTCCCCTTTCTCCGCCACACTTACCCCAAGATCCCTACCTATTGTCCTCTACCCTGTATCTCTAAAAGAGCAGGTTGTGACTGCCCTAAGGTCAAAATACAGCATTCATGGGACCTGATAACATCCCAGGCTGTCTTACATGGGCTCAAACAAGAATTAGCAATGCCATTGGGTACTCTTTTCAATCATAGTCAAAGCACTGACTTCATCCCAGCTGAATGGAAAAAGGCCACCATTACCCCTTGTACAAAGCTGGTGCTTCCACTGACCCCAGAGCTACAGACCTATTAGCCTGACCAGCCTCATCTGTAAGGCCATGGAGAGAATCATTGTGGACCTTATCATTAAAGATATTGGTAACCTCTAAACACTTTACCCTACTCAATTTGGATTTGTCAAAGGGAGATCATGCCTATTAAACCTGATGGACTTTTTCGAGACAGTCACCAAGGCCCTTGATGAGGAGAAATCTGTGCATACAACCTACCTAGACTCAGCCAAGGCTTTTGACACTATCCCCTACTCTAGCATAACTGAAACTCACCCAACTAGGTATTAACCCGTATATCATTAGATTGGTTGCTAACTGGCTCACTGATAGAACCCATATAGTCAAAATAGGGGAATCCACCTCCAACAGCAGATCTGTAAAGTACAGTTGTGTACACTTACCATAAATGTAGATGTTCGAGTGCATTCACTGTTGCAGTCATTACATTTGGGTTATATGCCTGCAGGTAGCCCTCAGCCAGCCTAAATAACAGAGTCTTGGATTCCTGCGTCGGATGCTGTCTCTTCTTCCATGAAGTCAGGTCGTCAAGATTATAAAATCATGCAGTCGATGCCTTTACATCAGTTTTTCTTGCCCCAGATGTCAGGTGCCCCCCATCATGGGAAGCAATTAAATGTTATGGTACACCTCCATCAAAAAGCAAATACAACAAAAAGCTTAAATACACCAAACAAGAAGGAAAGGTAGAGCCAAGAGAAGTCAGGGGGCTGGAGGGAGGGTAACCAGGACTGCAACAGTGAATACACTCGAACATCTACATTTATGGTAAGTGTACAACTGTACTATGTTCTTCGTGTTTCACTATTGCAGTCATTACATTTGGGTTGATTCCCAAAGCTAAGGAAGGGAGGAGGAAGTTAGAGAGCATTATGGCCAGCTATTAAGCCCTGCAAGACTGCAGTAGCAAAACCAGCTCTGGATTTAGAAAAAAATAGGCATGTGGTAATGCTTGGTGAAGGTATGTACAGAGCTCCAGGTAGCAGCTTCTAGGATGTCCCTGGTAGAGACTCCACTGAGAAAGGCTGTAGAGGTAGATGCAGCCCTGGTGGAATTTGATCGTATCCCCTGTGGGGTAGGTTTTCCATGGTGCTTATAGCAGAAATTAATGCAATGGGCTACTCATTTAGAAATGGTTTGCTTTGAAATGGCCTTCCCCTCTGACCCTGCAGCAAAGGCAACTAGCAGCTGTTCAGATTTTCTGAGAGGCTTAGTCCTGTACAAATAAAATCTAAGTTGTCTGTGCATATCCAAAGAGTGCAGTATTCATTCTCCTTTGTTTTGTGGATTCGGGAAAAAGGTAAGCAAATGAATGGACTTATTTAGGGCCACACTAGGCACCACCATGGGCATAAAGGAAAGACTGGTCCTGAATGAAACCCTGTCTGCATGGAAGATAATGAAGGGCTCCACTGCCACAAGGGCCTGTAATTCAGACACTCTTCTTGCTGAAGTGATGGCTAGAAGGAAGGTTGTTTTCCAAGAAAGGAATTTTAACTCAGCAGTTGCAGCTGTTTCAAATGGAGGGAGAGTGAGTTTTTCCAATACAAAGTTAAGGTCCCACGCTGGAGTAGGGGGGTCTTAAAATTTTGGCCCCTCTGAGGAATTGCTTTAGCAGGAGGTGAGAGAAGACTATTATAATGTGTTGAAATGGTAGAGGCATGAATTTTAATTGACGAGAAGGATAGGCCCTTGTGGAGCATTTCTGTTAAGTACTAAGAATATGAGATAAGCTGGGCACCATCCCCTGAGTCTGGCTCCAGGAACAGTATCTTTTCCGCTTTTCAGCATAGGATTTTCTAGTACTAGGCTTCCTTGCCTCCAGAATGACATCTAGTACCTGCTTACTAAGGGATGCTATTGGAGAACTCAAGGAATTAGCCAGGCTGCAAGGTTCATGCGTGAAGCTGAGGGTGCAGAATCTGGCCCGCCTGCTGGGACAGCAAGGAAGGTGTCTGAGGTAGGTGCCATGGTTTCAGCAGTGTCATACTGCGAAGAGGGGGTACCAGTGCTGGCGTGGCCAGTCTGGTGCAATCAGTATTGTCCTTGGCTTGCCCTGTTTGATCTTTAGCAGAATCTTCATGAGGAGAGGGAGAGGGGGGAAAAGCATAAACCGAGAGGCTTTCCCAGGTAAAGGACAGGGCATCCACTTTCCAAGCTTGACTGTGGGAAGTCCTTGTGCAGAATTTGTTCAACTGGTAGTTCTGAAGGGAGGAAAAGAGGTTTATCTCTGGAGTCCCCCATTTTTTCCTCAAGAGGTTGAATATTTCTGGTTCCAGTTTCCATTTGTGTGGGTCCATGAGATTTATGCTTAGGTTGTCTGCCAGTGAATTTAGCTTGCCTGGCAGGAACTGAGCTTATAGGTGCACTTGGTAGCTCAAGGCTGTGTTCCACAGAGCCATGGCTAGTCTGCAGAGAGGGTACGAGTGGGTTCCTCCCTGCTTGTTTATGTACCACATAACTGTGGTGTTGTCTGTCTTTACCAATAATTGTCCTGGAAGAATGTGGTCTTTGAAGACTGTCAGGGAATTCTGTACAGTTAACATTTCTTTTTGGTTGACATGCAGGTGCATCTGTCTCAGTTCCATTTGCCCTGAATGTACTGCCCTGCCAAGTGAGCCCCCCACCATGCATAGTCTGATGCGTCTGTTGTTAGGGTTTGGGCAGCAGGGGGTAGGAGTGAAAGGGAGGCCCCTGTTGTGGTAGCAGGCCTCTACCACCAAAGGAACTCTGTCTTCATACAAGGAATGATAGGAATCATTGATTCCAGGTCCTCAGAATGTTGACACCATAGGCTTTTTAGATACCATTGTAGTTTCCTCATATGCAGTCTTGCATATGGAATTAGTAGAATGCAAGAGGCCATGAACCCCAGGGCTTGCAGAATTTTCCTTGCAGATAGCTGGGTCTTTGTGGCCAGTAGTTTGAAGGAGGTTGTCAAATAAACTAGCTTCTCTGGAGTGAGGAAAGCCATCTGGGAAGTTGTGTTCAAGCTTGCTCCCAGGAATACAATCTGTTGGCAGAGTACTAGGTGAGATTTCTTTTCGTTTATGGTGTACCCCAGTGAGGTTAGAAGTTTTTTTACGAATGCCAGATGTTTTAATAGCAAGTCCTGGCTTTCTGCCTGACTCAGAGAATCGTCCAGGTATGGGTATATTTGAATATTTCTCTGCCTGCAAAATGCGATGGCTGGAGCTAGACACTTTGTGAATACCCTGGGCGCAGTAGATAAGCCAAAGGGAAGTACAGATAAGTGCATCGAGCCTGCCCTGAAGCATAGGTATTTCCTGCAAGATTCCCTTATTGGAATGTGCAGCTAAGCTTCCTTTAAGTCTAAGATTGCCAACTAGGCATCTTTGCCTAGCATAGGAAGCAGCTGTTGAAGTGTTAGCATTTTGAATTTTGGGATTAACAAAAAGGTGTTTAGAATAGAGAGGTCCAGGATAGGACACCAGGAGCTGTCTTTTCTGGGTACCAGGAAAAGTCTTCAATAAAAACCTTGTCCCCTTTCTTCTGCTGGGACAGGCTGAATAGCTCTGATACTTAGAAGAGAGAGAACCTGCTGTTGAGGCTCTGCCCACTGATTTGGGGGTAGGTCTGGCCAACTGTTTGGGGTTCGTAGGGTGTGGAAGTGGAATCTGTATCCTTGGAAAACTACATTCAAAACCCATTTGTCCTGGGTAATGAATTCCCAGTTTTTTGCATGCAGGGCGATCTTTCCTCCTAAGGGAACAGGCAGTTGAGCAGGGCTTGGAAGGGTTAAGGTTGAGTCATTGTGCCATTTTTCCACAGGGCGGTGTCTTACTACTTCCAGCTTTGGAAGTGGGAGCCCCCCACTGCTTAGGCCTGTGCATAGCCTGAGACTGTAACTTAGGTGGTCTGCTGTTCCTGGGTTTGGACTGAGAAGACCTGGAAGAGACTGGAAAGGACCAATTCTTTGGAGGCCAAAGCCTACTAAATCTGGGAGGCTGTACTTGCAGGAAATCTTTAACAGTTTGCATAGATTTAGCTTTTTCCTCCATCTTTTTGAGGACTTCTTCTGCTTTGTTGCCAAACAGGCGGTCTTGGTTTAAGGAAGCATCCAGCAATTTAGCTTTAACATGATCTGGCAAGTTTTGCTCCTTAAGCCAAGCATGCCTTCTAAGGACAGACCCAGTGACAGCAAGATGCTTCTAAAGAATCAAAACCACATTGCAAATTATGTTTACCAACTTGTTCAGCAGAATGCATTAAATCCTGTAATTCTTTGTGTTCCGCACAGTCAGGAAACAACATCATTTTCTGTTTAAGTAGTCCCATAATATGCTGCTGGTACTTCAACATATGAAACTGGCAATTTAAAGCCCTAATGGCCAAAGTAGCAGAAGTGTATACCTTCTTACCCCTTCTGTCCAAGGTTCTAGAATCTCTATCAGAAGAGGTAGGATTTTTGGCAGCAGTAGCCTTAATGCCCTTTGGTCCTTGGGAAATGGTCTCTGGATCTGAAGTAGGATTCTTGAAGAGGAACTTGTGAGAGTCAGGTACTCTGTAATACCTGTCAGGTTTTCTGGGAGCTGGAGGTAAAGTGTCTGGGGACAGGCTAGATTCCAAGAAAGCATCATCTGGAATGTCCAGAACATGAGGGATAGCTAAAGGCCAGTGTTGAGGAAGGAGTAAGAATTCCCTAAGCTTCTTTTTGGAGTCACAGTAATCCTGGCTTTCCCAGCAGAAATCCTCCCTAACAGTGTGCAAAGTTTCACCAACAGAAAAATCTTCTGGAGGGGAAGCAGAGGGAATGGAATCCTCATAGGTAGATAAGGGCAAATTCTGGTAATCAGAACAAACAGAAATATCAGAATCCTGATCAGAAGAATCAGAAGGAAAATCAGTTCTAGGTCTCTTAGAGGGGGAAGGCTGGCTTACCCTAATTAAGGTAATAAGGTCTTCAACCATTCTAAGCATTTGTTTTTTAGGCATATGGCCTGACTATGCGGTTTGGACGTTGGTTTTCTAGGCGTGGATCGAGTTTTAGGCCTGAATGAAGAAGATGGCGTTGGTTTAAAACCCAAGTCTGTAGGCCTGAATACACCCTCAGAAGCCGGTGCCTGCACAGCGGCTCCAGACCCGTAGAGACATCCGCAGGTTCCATAGTCGAAGAAGCATCTCACGGCACACCGGACTCCGAATGGGTCTCAGTAGAGGCCTGCGAATCTGAGGTAGCGGGTATCAGGGGCTGCGAAAGTGCCTCACTGAGTACCAGCGAACTGGCGACTAGCTTACTGGAAACGTTGTCGGCAGTTTTGGACCTATGCGGTCTGTCTCTGTCTTTATCCTTACATTTTTTTGGAATATCGGTAGTCGGATGGCTTACCGAAGTCATTTCTGGATAGTTATACCGAGTACCAAAATAATTTGCTGCAAATATAGCCTGACGGCAAACAGTTTGGGGGTTGAACAAGGCACAAAATCGACAGTGAGGGACGTAGTGGTCTAGGCCTAAGCAAGGAATGCAGTATGAATGAAAATCTTTATGAGGTATTTGCTTCCCACAGGTAAGACAATTAACTTTTACTGACATCGGTTAAAAGCAAGAAAAAGGATCCCCAACGGGGTACTTAGCTTTTTTTGAAGACTTCGGTTCTGAAACTCGAAAATGAAAATTTCAGGAGTCGGTCGACCGGCACTAGCGAACTGCTTCTGCTTCGGTCACTGCGCGGCAAGAAAGACTAATGTAATGGAGTCGGCTGCATGTTTTTATACCCCTGACGACCTAACATCATGGAAGAAGAGACAGCATCCAACGCAGGAATCCAAGACTCTGGTATTCAGGCTGGCTGAGGGCTACCTGCAGGCAGATAACCCAAATGTAATGACTGCAACAGTGAAACACGAAGAACATCCAGTGGTGTTCCACAGGGATCATTCCTGGGACCTCTACTGTTTGGAATCTATTTCTCCGAAGTGCAAGCTAAAGCTAAAGGTCTGTGGCTGGCAAAATCTGCTGATGACTGCAAACTGGAACCAGTCACAGACTCTCCAAATGATGTCAACATCCTACAAGACGATCTTGCATAAACAAATGAATGGTGCCAAAGTCATGGCCTTAAACTCAATGCAAAAAAACGTATTATCATCCCTTTCAGTAAGACTGATGTTCCTGGAGGTATTGAATGGGGGTCACATAGGTGTTATAACAGCTGATGGATCTGTTTATTCCTACAATTATTTTTATATTTTAACTACAGTGAGATAGAACCCTCTGTTACCCATTTTGAATCATTTCAAAAGGGTTTTACTTTTGTTCCCAGTAGATCTGGGTCAGTGTCCAAAATGGTGTTGGACACTGAACTTTTTGTGAGAAATCTTAACTTGATGTCTTTTTTTGTGGGTGGTAGTATTTCCCAACATAATAATCCATTAAAGAGAAGGAGTACTTTTCATCCACCTACACACCCTGTTCTTGCCAACTTTGAGGCATTAGTGGAGAGGGACATTCGGAAATGTTTTAACGCCCAGAATAAGAAGTGTGATGTTTGTAGAAATGTATCTAAGGAAGACAGGGAATTGCTTTTTGGTATCAGCAGGGATAGTAGAATTAGGATTATGGAGCCAGACAAGGGAGGTGGGGTTGTCCTCGTGGAGGAATGGATTTACACTGGTAAAATGTTAAAGATACTCCATGGGGATGGTAAATACCAGGAGTTTTCTAGGTGTGAGATTAACCTGGCTTACATGAATTTGGATTTGATCCTGGAGGACAACCTGCTTCAAGGTGCCATTGATAGACAGCTATATGAGTTTTTGTGGGTACCCAAGCCGGTGATTCCTGGCATTTTTGGGATTCCCAAAACTCACAAAGATGCTCAAAACCCCCTCTTGAGACTTACTGTCTCTTCTTCCGTTTCTAAGATACAGCCTTCAGCTTTATACATAGACAACAAATTGAAATCCTTTTACAGGTTGTTTCATCACATTTTAATAGATTCCTGGGACTTTTTGAATAAGTTTAAGGAAGTGGATTTTAATGTGGACTACATCTTCCTTATGATAGATATTAAGGACTTGTTCAATGTGATTCCCCAGGACACTGGATTAGCCTGGTTTGAGGAGATCATTGTGGGTTTTGACTTTCTCTCCCCATTGGACTTTCGGTTAGTTCTCGAGAATATGGAACTCGTCCTCAGGAACAATTTTCTGTTTTTTCAGGGAGCATATTACAAACAGATGGGGGTAGCTATGGGGGCCTCCTGTGCCCCCATTTTTGCTAATATAGTTCTACTATATTGGGAGCAGCATTTTTTATTTACCTCTCCCTTTTATGAGCATATTAGATGTTATTTCCATTACCAGGATGATATTTATATTGTGTGGAGACTATTGAACCCTTTTTGGATTTTTATTAACCACACCACTAATTTTTTAGAATTTACATCTAGTGTGATGGAAGAAGTGGTTCACTTTTTGGACGTGCAAATTAGGAAAGATTTAAGGTACAATAAATGCATTTCCACTTTGTATCGTAAAAATATTTTTCTAATTATTATCTTCACTTTAAGAGTGAACATCCTTATTCCCAGAAAAGGAACATTGTCAAGCGTCAGATGATCAGAGTAGCTTGCATGACCACACTGAGGGAAGAATTGATATCTGAACTAAGTGAACTTTTTGTTAGACATGGTTACCCTGAAGCTCTGGTTATCTCCCTAACTAATCAAATTTTACAAGAGTGGGGAATGAGATATATTCCTATTCTGTCCCTTGAGAAAGGGGGGGAGGGTAGTTTCTGGTTCTATTGGGCAACGACCATACAGATAGATGGGAGGGACACTGATGTACCCCCTTGTAATGACACCTACATTGTGATGGATTTTCACCGAGATACCTACCTCATGAAAAATATAATACAGACTTATTGGGACATTTTTGCTAGTATGCCTAAAAGTGGTGATGTGTTCTCTGGGAAATTGAGGATTAGTTTGAGAAGGGGATGGAATTTTAAGAATATTTTTGAAAGTCGTAAAGTTGACAACTTCCAGAGTAAAGATAGGCACACACAAATACGGAAGGTGCACCCAATGCCCCTATGTAGCCAATGTGGATCAACTGTATTTGGTGGGTCTCATTGGGCTGTTAAAGGCTAAGGGGTATTTTAATGGTCATTCTAAAGGGGTGGTATACCTTGCCTATTGTTCCTCGTGTTTTGCATTTTATATTGGCAAAACAGAAAGAACTTTGAGACAGAAAATTTATGAAGACCTCTATGAGATCTCTAGGAAGAGAGAACTCAATGGATTATTTAAACATACTTTGATATGTGAGGACTATTCTTTTAAATTTTGGGTGTTGGAGCAGGTAAAAAGTTTTGAGACAAGGGTGACTGGGAAACCAGCCTCGAGTACACAAGTTTGATGCCTGCTCAGCCCCTGGGTTGAATGAACACTATTCCATCTTACCAGCCTTAAAGAAAAGAGCCTTAAAATAAGGCTATGTTATGGCATGTTTACATTTTCTATGGTTATTGAAGCCTTTTTATGTGTACATTTTTTATGTGTGCATTTTTATGTGTGCATTCTTATATTGTCAGCTTGACAACAGTATAATAACATCTTCACTGCTGTATTTTTTTCACTGCTGCATTCTTTACTGTGACATTCACTACTGTACCTTGTTAAGTTAGTTAATTAGGTATTGACCAATGGAGTATTGTTAAGTGGTTTGACTAATTATTAATCAATTAGTGCTGGGTTATTCTGATGAAGTTCCCTGGAATGAAAGCACTAAATCTGTGTGGTGTATTGGAACATTAAAGAACTTGTTTTTTTACCTTGGTAGTTCATGGAGTTTTGGACTTTCCTGGTGACCAGTGTGCCTGACTGAGTGTTATTTCTCAGTTAAGAGTGATGTTCGTGCTAACTACCACATCAATAACAACACCCTAAGTATGCACTCAGTGAGAGACCTAGACACGCAGGTCAACAGCAACCTTAACTTTGATCATCATGTCTCCCCAGTGGTAAGAATGGCATTCTATATTGCTCATCTCATAAGTAAAGGCATTGCCTACAGAAAAAAGTTATAACCTCCGTGTACTCTTCCCTCATCGGGCCAATAATTGAGTACAATGCCCCTTTTGCTATGTACCCTTGCAAGCACGTGCAGCAATTGGAGAGACCACAAAGGTCCTCACAAGGAAAATTCAAGGTCTTCAGCATCTGTCTTATGAGGATCAACTGAAATCACAGTCACTTTATTCTGTTTCATACAGACTACTCAGACATGATCTATCGTGGAAATAAGGGTAAAACTTGGCTAGGTTTGTAAGGGCCCTAGGATCATTAGCCTGGTAACCTCCTAGGATCCTATGATTCTATGATCTTATGACAGGGTTGTCACTAAGATTAGGGAGTCTATGTCAAGAAGGATGACCAGTGATTCTATAGTGTTATTGAAAATATTTCAGAAGTTTTGTGAAGATTTTCATACAACAGAAGTATGTGGGGGCCAAGAATGGGCACATATGGAAAAATGTATGGAAGACTTAATTATGCCAGAGTTGGAGGAAGATAAGACTCAACAATTAATAGTTAAGACAGGAAGAGATGCAATAGAAATGCTCATATATAATCAATAGTCAGGGAGGTTTCCAGGGGCAGATGATGTTCCTGTGGGGGTTAGGAGTTGGAAGTGGGGAAAATGATGGGAATCTGGAAGGTTTTGTTTAAGAGTATTTTAAAAGGAAGGGAGGAACCAGCATCTTGGAGGAAGGCTGTGGTGTGTTTGTGTGTTGCCTGAAGAGGGAAGCAACTCTTTGGACCCAGTTTCATATAGGACCATTTCAATTCTAAACCATGTTTGTAGAGTGTTTGCATCTGCACTGGCTGACAGAATAGCAAAGGTGCTGCATAGGTTGATGAATGTGCATCAGTGTGATTTTGTGGAGGGGAGGCAAAAGTTTGACAACACTGATAGAATGGTGATGATCCAGAGGGAAGGGGAATGGGATAAAGTACAGCTGCTATTAGTGAAGCTTGATGCAGGAAGGGCAGCTGATGTACTTGGTTGTGGTTTTGTAAGTGGAGAAGCAGAAGCATTTGCATTCCCTAACACAATAATAGGATTAATTAGCAGACTATATGAATTGTCGGAGGTAAGAATTAAAGTAGGGGATTATTTTTTGACATGCTGTGTTTGAACAGAGGAAGCAGGTAGGGATGTCCTGTTCCCCCTTATTTGCTTTATACTAGCAAGGAACATAAGAGAGACACAATTTCAAGGACATAACTGGTATGGTATTCAAGAAAAATTAGCTTTATTTGCAGATGATATTATTTTGTACTTGATACATACAGAAAAGGACATTTCAGAATTCTGGAACAATCTGAGACAATTTCAAGTCTTTTTGAGATACAAAATTAATGAATATAAAACAAATGCTACATCGATAAACTATTTACCCACTTATGAATTGGTTCAGCAACACCCATATTTATGGGGAAAGAATACAATGGCAAATTTGGGAGTTAGATTAAAAAGGATTTTGTCATGGCAGCTAAGAATGTGAGGAAAAACATAAAACAAGTAACAAACTGGAGGTTTTGGGTTATGGATATTGATTGCAAGATACTGGCAGTGAAAATGTTTTCAGTCCCTTTAATTTTATATAAAGGCCAGGCATTTATCAACCAGATAAGTTGTGGGTGGTAATTAAAAAGGAACTGAAGGGATTTATTTGGGAGGGGAAAAGGACAAAAGTTAAGTGGGATATGTTTTTCTTCCCCATAGAACAAAGTGGTTCACTATTACCTGATATGCAGAGATATTTTACAGCTACAAAATTAAGACTCATACACATAACACAAGCAGAAGGTTATAAATCAAAGTGGAAGGGGATGATGATGAAATAGAGAGGAAGACAGAGAAATAAGGAGACGGCATGGTTTTGGATGCTGAGCCTTAAGTAGAATAGAAACAACCAAATAGAATATTACATTCATAAAGCTGATGAAAGTTTTCTAAGAACTAAGCCAACAGGAAAGAAGAAAAGAGATTTTTGCCTATAGGGATGACTGGAAGTAGGGATATACAAAAGAGCCAAGAGGGGGATGGAATTTACTGGAGAAAATTTGCAAAGGATTTAAGGTACTGTTAACTAATGTTTAAATAGGGAAAGGCAATAGACGGGATGAGAAGAAGAAGACCTTTCCTTCAGGTTAGAGACTGCCTTCCCTACCAGGAACTGTTATCACATACAGGCAAAGAAGAAGAGATTAGGGAATCCTAAGTGAAAATCTTGTTCTGGTAGAGTTTTTACTTGAGCCTAGTACAGAAGCTGCTGTTAAAAAAAGCATAGTTAGCAGTTCATACAACGTACAGTAAGTATAAGAATCAATCAGAAGAGGTATGAAAAGATTGGGACTAAAGACTCAAAAGGCAATGTACAAAGGAACAATGGGAGGACTTCTGTATGGCTCCCAAACATACAACAAAGTCCAGAAGATTTCGGACTCTTTCTTGGAAGTAAGTGTTTGTATATTCATATACCCCAAGCAGACTGTAGGGAATTTATCTCAGGTAAATAGCAAAAGCTGGAGATATGATGGGAAAGAGAGAAGTAACTGAGAATATATTTTTTGGGAATACAAGTTGGCAGATCTTAAAAATTCCCTACTGAGTACACTGCACAAATGTCAGGGTAGCATGTGGCTGAAGCTAAGAAAATTATTCTTTTGAGCTGGGACAAAAGACCTGAATTGTCTAGACATAATAAGGCTTTATCTAGTTTATTGAAACCGGCTGACAAAAACACGATTACTAGAAAATTGAAACCAAAATCTTAAATCTAATTGAAATGCTGAATATTATACGAGAGATGAAAGAACTGAAAGTGGAATCTGTTACGAAAGGGCAAATTACATAGAAATGAATGGAATTTGTGGTAACAATACATGTAGATGAATGTTCAGAAAGAGGAGTGAGGTTTAAGGGAACGCAAGAATTAAGCAATTTATGTAATGCTGGAACGAATAACAATTTTTAAAAAAGAAAATGTGAATCATACAGAGCATGGAAATGAAATGTGTTACTATGGTTTGTTTTATTTTCTATTGCTATACGTTTATTTTCTTTCCTGTTAATTTATGGTTGCCTGACTAGATCATGTACGATAATGCTGATTCTTTTAGACAGATCACAATTTTTTCTTACCCTTATGTTGCAACAATCTGAAGTTAATTACAACAGTAAAAACAGTGCAAGAATCACTGCCACTCGCTACCTGCCAGGGGGTAGGATTGAGACTGTTGCCGAAACAAAGAACATTTTTCAAATGTTGTTTTGGTAACATGTTTGTCAATCAAAATGGAATTTGAAGAAAATTTTTTCAGTATACCAAGCTAAACCATCCAACATCTTGCACATGCAGATAACATCCATCTAAAGCAGTATCTTCCTAGAGATGAACTTTAAATATGATGATCTAACTAGTTGAGGAAAAGGACAGACAAGAATGTCAAAGTCCAGAGAATGAAAAAATTCCCTAAAGGCAGACAATGCAGCACAATCCCTTCAGACTGACAAGCCTGTGCTGTGCTGTGCTGACTTTCTGCTATCCACCAGGTTATGATGAGCCAAGACAACACAAACATGCATCTTGACCATGGAATAATTCAGACCCAAGTCAAACAGGTGTCTGAATAAAGGGAAGAATCACATGCAACCTCAGCAACTGAGGCGACAGACTAATTCTCCACCTAGAATCTATTCCATGTAAGCAGAGTAGGTCTATCTAGGGGAAGGCTTTCTGGCAGTCTCTAGCACCTCTAAAACTTCCACTGAAAGTAAGTCAGGATCAAAGAAGCTAAGAAAGCACGCAGGCCTGAAGGTAAAAATGGCTGGCACGCAAGCTTATGGGGATCCCTTTGTCCCGTAGCAGGTTTGTTAAATTTACTGCCAGAGACACAAGTGTCTGAAACCACTTGCTTTTTGTTGACCAAGTGACAATTCTAATAATCTTTGAGCTTTGTTCTCTGAAGTTGGTGATAAGGTATGAAATCAGAACAAAATGTAGAAAGGCAAGCCAGAGTCTTTTCAAACAAGGAAGTGAGAAGGCACAGCAGTGAACTGCATATGCCCTTTCAAAAATGCCAGAACAGAAAGGGAACCTGGGTTCTTTTTTTATTTCATGGAAGGAAGTTTTATCCCCAGGGTGAATTACTCCCAAAAAATCTTCATCTAACAGTTTTTCTTGTCCTCACGTGTTAGACAGGGCTAGAATTGTGGCTCTGGTACAACCATCTGTGCCCTTTCATTTAGCCAAGCAGCAATCTAATTCTTTAGTCTTAATCCTACACCTAAGTCATCCAGTTTTCCTAGCAATTGAATGACTTCACGTTTAAAAAGCTGTTGGGAGTATAAGCACTGTCAAAAGAATAATATCAATGCTCTGTGTGTGAACCAGGTGATTGTGAAAAATAAAAAAATGTGGAGTTTTAGATGACTGCTGATGGGGATACAAAACACTAAGCAAATTGTATGACGGATGTTAATGTTATGGGGGCAAGATATTTTTAGACCTGGACAGAATTCTTTTACTACTAGAATGATTTATGATTTGTTCTGACCCACAGACTTAACATGTATAATTGTATGCATTATGCTAGCTAAGCATGGGTCCTTTTCTTGGCTAGAGGGCCCAGGATGATAAGGATGTAGCCATATAATCAGAGAAAGTAAGCAAAAAGGTGAAATTAAAAGTAGGGAGGTACAGCAGTATGTGAATGTGCCTGAAAGCTTTGGCTAACTTACAAAAATCTAAAAACGTAAGTTTGCTACATAATACTGTTTTCAACTCAGTAATACTTTTAGTTAGTATAAAAAATTAACAATGTATTTTAAGAGAGATGCAATGATTTATAAAGTTTATCCAAAACATCTGCGTCTGACGTTTTATGATGTAAAACTAAGTTTCTAAAGGAGAATAGAATTTTAGTGGGACATTTAAGAACCACCTTTCCAGAATATTTAACATTTTGATTTGGTAAATGGCTCTATACTTTTCTGAAATGTTTAAAAAAAATAAAAAAAGAAAGAAAAACAGAAATAGGGAAAATCTAGTATTTTACAGTATCTCAGTTTTTACCACACAAAGTATATAATCAATATAAGAAGCATAAAGCAATGCTAACTGTAGGAATTTAAGACTTTTTTTCTCATATCTACATCAAACTATGGCTTAGGTGATCTAGGTTCAGCTACGGGCTTGGGCATTTGACCGAGCAGGAAAGAACGGACCAGACTATCCTAAGAGGGAAAGGACCTACCTGCAAACAGAAACACTTCTGGCAGAGGCCAGGAATGTTTCATACTGACTAATGGGCAAGGTTGCCTATCGAGAAAGCCAGCAGCAGACATAATTTAGGGGGGTAATGAAAATGAGAAAGAAGGCAAAAAAAGGAGGTCTAATTGTCAGCCTATAATATAAGAACTTTCAATTTCAATGCAGAAAGATGAAAAAGAAAGCTTGTAGTTTTCAGCCTTACACTTAGAAACCTGAAGTACGGATATAAGAATCTTCCAAGGAACTAACATGAAAAATCATGAGTTTATGTCTGGATGTAAAAGGCTGCCTGTAGCCAGCAAAGTTTGATTTAGAAGGATAAAGCCCTTCTATGAGCAGACCAGAATTTGATTAGCATCTCTGGCACCTGTTAGAGCTGGCAAAAAGAAAACAGGAATGATGAAGCAGTGTCTGCTTCCCTCTTCTAAAGGGGAGGGGTGAGATAACATGCAGGAAGCACACAGAATGATCACCAGCATTGGTGGTGATACCAAGGCTGTTTTAAGAACCAATGCTGGGGTAGGTGGGCAAGCAAAGAGGAGTTAGTCATCACTTAGGTGGGGGCATTTCATTCTTGATATATTCTTGCTATAATTACACACTCACATAGGTAACACCAGACAAGCACACTGAGGGGAAGGGGCTTAAAGTGAAAAGCAAACTGTAAGCTACAGTGCAATGTCTCCTCATCTGGTCCCATTTCAATTACGGAGTGCATAGCAGATGCAGTCCTGTGGAATCTGGAACTATTTCACTTGATCAACTTTTTTAAAATATCGAAATAAACACGGTCAACACCATGTGATCAACATTTTAAAAAGTCAAAAACCAGAATATAGTAGAAACAGTATTATTGCAGGAGGGACAACTACCCTTTTCACCCCCACACCCCCTGCTAATTATATGCACCATCTATGAGATCACACTATAGTGGGGAAAAGGGTATATTCACTGATCTCCACTGTATTGTAATCTCAGTACAATTTGTTTGACAATTTAAAATGTCGATCACCTGGTCCTGACCATGTGAATTTCAACATTTTAAACTGCCAATCCAGTGAAACAGACCTGTGGAATTTATACACAGGGAACTAGAGGAACCCTGTTATATGGCAATTCTGGAAAAACGCAAGATCCTCCTGGTGTAAGCTGCATCAGGCACTACCGCAACACATGAATGATGTCACTGGGGAACTGACCATGAAGGAAGACTGAGGTCAGAGGTTAACAGTGAGGAAAAAAGAGAGGGAAAACAAGAAGGAACCTTCTACATAAATGAACACTGTTAGACAAAGAAAACACAATAGGTTACTGAACAATTAGCAATTGCTATACAGACAATTTAATCTGCATCAAAAATCAGTCACCACAATCAAAAAACTTAGCATTCTGAGGGGTACTTCCAGGGTGCAAAGACATGCAGGAAAAGTTCAGAAGACTATTCCTGTCTACAGATATGATAAGGTATTCCATACATATTACTCCAATATAATACAGGCAGACTTAATTTTGTATTTTGCTAAGATGCAGACTGCGCTAGGTCTGCATCGTCTCACAGATGACAACCTTCTTCAGAAAAAATACAGCTTTTTGCTTATAGATATGCTTGATGCATCTGCAATTTTTTTCTTGGTACAAGTTTAATTTTTCTTCAGAACTGCCCACAGATACACATTTATACTGTTTTTCCTGGAATAATAAGAAAACAGCAGTCATTCTCTCATTGTTGATGCAATATACTACAAAGGAACTGCCTAATAAACCACAGACATATTCCAGAAACACAACATATTCTTATATGACTGGAAAGATATGACTCTAAAAAGCCATATACAGGCTTTTCTTTCTGTAATACCATAAATCCCGTAACCAAAGGTGGTCCAAACTGGTACTATATCATACAGAGAAGGCATCCTTAGAGGTCTGATGATGTAAGGGAAGTAAAATAAGCATATATTAATGCACTGATGATGGACTGCAATAATACAGTGTTTATTTTGGAAAGCTAACAAGAAATATGGAATTACAGGTAGCATGCAACACACAACGGTAAGGTAAAGAAATATGTTCTGAGAGTCATTGGGGTAATATATGACCACATAAAAGTCTACAGGAGTTTAGCTTACACTTGTT